>NW_020696732.1:29041-30592 GCF_002925995.2 Terrapene triunguis
CTCCCCCACAGTCCCCCTGCAGCCGTCCTGCGCTCTCAGCAGAGCTTGCCTGGACACAGCCCCATGGAAGGGAGGGTGGGTGGGAGCGCCCGAGGCCCCCTGTTCTGACCAGGCCCCGTTGGGCTGGCATGGCACATCCGCAGAGAGAGACAGGGCCACAGACCGAGCTTGTGGCTCCATTCATGGGTTGTTCCTTACTGCCTCGACCACCAGCTAGTGCTAGAAATGCCAGGGCTCTCCCTCGTGGTTCCCTGGCACCCCGGCACTGAGCCGGTTCTGGCCAGTTATTTCCCTACGCTCGGGGAAGCTGACCAACAAACCCTCCCAAAGCCACAAGCTTTCCTGGGTCCCTGGGGGAAAGGGGGAAGCCGGGACAGATCTTTGGACAGCCGTTGGGTGTGGTCAGTTGGGGATCCTGCCTCGGGCAGGGAGAGTCCTGCCTCCATCCCAGAGCAGTTGGGGAGCTGGGCTCGCAGGTGGGAACCAGGGGAGACGGGGAGAGAAGAGGAAGCCAGAGCACATTGGGAAGCCCAAGGGCCTGGTCCCCATTCGACTCAGAACACCAGGGACAGAAATCACCCCCGGCAAGGGTCAGACCCAGGACCCAAGGTGTGGCGATGTCGCGGGGGGAGGAGAGGATCTAGGATTGTTCCAATTACACTCGGGTGGGGAGCCCGGGGCGTGGCTGAAGGAGCCTGGAGTTCTCCAGCGGCAGGAGGTGGAGGGAAGCGCGGGCACCCTTGGCACCGGGCTGGGCTGGGCGGGAGGCTCGCACTTCACGGCCTCAGTCTGGGTACCATGTAACTCTGCCACTTCCTTGGGTCCCGCAGGCTCGTCTGGTCAGCAGGCTCCGGCGGAGGGGGACGGAGGACGAGGGAGAAGGTAAGGCTCTGCCTCGCGCTCTCTGCCGGCTCCCGGGCTCAGAATCCCAGGGTCTCTCCCAAGCCCTCCACGCTGGCCCAGGGGTCCCACACGAGGCCCCCCAGGCTTGGCCTGCCCCTGGGGATGAGAGCGGGAGCCAAGGTGCTGACTGGAGCTGGGATAAGCTGACATGGTGCTAATGAACTGTCGTCTGGAGGCAAACCCCGATTGTCTGTCCCCCCTGGCTGGTTGTCCCTATGTCCTTCAGGGCTCCCTGCCCTTCCCAGGAGCCTCCAGAACAGGGCAGCTTTGCCAGCAGGAGGCACTGCCCCCTGCCCAGCAGATCTTGTCTCTTTATTTCACCCCATCTGCTCTGTCTTGGATAGGGGTGTGCATCGTACCAGGGCTTGCAAGACCAAGGCTGCTAGGTGCTGCCAGCCCCGGCATTTGCTAGAGAGTTTTCCTGGGATCCCGCGCTCCGGCAAGATCCATTTCTGCAGGATGGGGCACCGGCTGGGTTATTTGCACCAGGACGATGCGCTGTCTGGGTTTCTGGTACTGGGACAGTGCCCTGGCCGGGTTCACAGCCCTGGCACGATGCCCTGGCCGGGTTCACAGCACTGGCAGTGTTTGAGAGGGGCCCGGCGTGGTGCCGGCGGAGCGTTTCATCGGCCCTGTGCTCTCACAAGC
>NW_020696733.1:0-4082 GCF_002925995.2 Terrapene triunguis
CAGTCATTTTATTCAGTTCCTTTCAGGGAAGAGTTTTCTAGTGATGAATTTCCTGGTGGCGCATTTCACCTCACTGTTCCGCAGGGTGTAGATGAAGGGATTCAGAGCTGGGGTGATGACACTGTACACTAGGGTGATGATCATCTCTTCTCCCTTGGAGCTTCCTGAAGAAGGACGCATGTAGGCGAAGATCGCTGTCCCATAGTACAGTGCTATCACGGTGAGGTGAGAGGTGCAAGTGGAGAAGGCCTTTCTCCTGCTTTCCCGTGACCGGACCTTCAGGAAGAGGAAGGAGATGATGTAGAGGTAGGAGAAGAGCGTGATGATGAACGGACTCACACCGACAATCCCAGTGACGATGTGGAGGAGGCTCAAGTTGAGGCGGGTGCTGCTGCAGGCCAGACTCAGCAGGGGCTTGATGTCACAGAAAAAGTGGTGGATATGGTTGGGGCCACAGAAGTGCAGGCGGGAGGTCATGATCGTGTGCATCAGGGCGTGCAGGAAGCCAGTGGCCCAGGTGACTCCTGCCAGCAGCAGGCAGGCCTGTGGGCTCATGACCAGTGTGTAGCGCAGTGGGTGGCAGATGGCCACGTAGCGGTCATAGGCCATGACAGCCAGCAGCATGGCCTCACTGCTGCCCAGGAAATGGAAGAAATGGAGCTGTGCCAGGCAGCTGGTGAAGGAGATGGTCTGGTGCCCCGAGAGGAAGCCAGCCAACATCTTGGGCACAGTGACTGTGGAGTAGAAGATGTCTAGGCTGGAGAGATTTCCCAGGAAGAAGTACATGGGGGTGTGAAGCCGGGGCTCAGCCAGTACCACAGCCACAATGGCTCCATTCCCCAAAATGCTGGCCATGTAGAGCAGCAGGAAGAGGGCAAAGAGATAGCACTGTAGACCTCTCACATTGGTGAGGCCCAGGAAAATGAACTCACTCACCTCTGTCTGGTTCTCCATCCCTGCAGGAGGAAGAGGACAAAGCAGCAGAAAGTGAAAGCAGCTTAAGGTTCCACTCCCCTCTATGTTGCAGAACCTGGTCCCGATGCAATGCACTGGATTGGAGTCAGACATTTTGTGGTAGAGTGTTTTCTTTCTGCAGCCATAGGTACATTCTGTACCCAGATATAATTGTATAGTAAAAAGAAGCAAAATAATTACTGATTTTTCATTTCTTTGTGAAGCTGAGATAGATAGATAGATAGATTAGATTTGATTTTCTATCACTGCAGTTATAAGAGTAATGTATAAAAGTAGACATATTAATCATACTACTTTGCAGTTGCAAAAGCATCTTCCATCCCATGTTGAAGTCGGACTCCAAAGTGCCTTACTCTCACTCATTAAACCTGACCATGGTTCTTGATGAATTTATTTTCAGCAGTTCCTAAAAGGTGAAGAACTCTTCACAGATAAACACTGTGCATATCTGATACTGGGGCAATAGCAGCATGGAAAGCAGTCATTCCAGCAAAGCACAGATCTCAGAGTGTTTTAGATTTTTTGCAAAAGGGGTCCTGAAAGAAACAGGAGAGACTCCAGTGAAAATTTTAGAGTGGTGATTTTCAAACTCTTATTGTTCTCCCTTTATTAGCCCAGTTTGCCATGAACAATCCAGATATTTTAATTGAACCAACATAAAAAAATCAAATATTGTTCAGAGTTTACATCCCATTGGTTTTCACTGCCCCTTCTGTGAGATTTTTAGGGGGGAAATGTTTAACACTCCTGTTTTATTATTATTATTATTATTAATAATAATAATACTTTATTTCTATTACCCACCACTCCCACTGGAATGAATGGGAGGGGCACCTAGAGAAGAATGGACATGCTAAGAGTAGAACTGGGGATCACCCATAGCATCTGGTAGTCATTGTCACAGTTCAGGGCAACTGCACCTGTATTCTCCCCTCGTGGTCCACTGAAGGCCACATTTTAGGCTCCTGGCTCCTCAGCCATCACCTTTCTTAGGTGGAGAACCATGTCTCTCCCCCTCCTGATCAGGCCTTCTCCAGGCTGCACATTCTCTGCCTATACTGTTTAGCCACACTGCCTAAACATGCCAGCACCAGTGCTTTCTTTTCTCTCCGAAGGCTATGAAGAGCTTAATGGCTCACAGTTATGTTACCATGCAGTTCTTTATAAGCAAGGACATTTATTGTAAGGTGAAAGCATTATAGAGAAAACATATTAAAATAATAAAATAGCCTACACACATGCTAAAAAGACTAGCAGAGGTCACCTAACTCCAGCCTCAGGCTCTGGTAGGTGTCAGTCAATCAGATCCACAACTGGGTTTTCCCTGTCATTACAAGTTCATAACTGTCTCAGATTCAGAACCAGAACAACCATGAAAAGTTCCATCTTTCCTTTAGATATCTTGGACCTTTGATCTTATCGTCATGTAACAGGTGATCAGCAGACAATGGCCCACTGCTCAGGGTGTAGCTACAAATGGCTGGGATTTTGCATAAGCATAGGTGGGGAATTTACATAACTGGAGGTGGGGAATTTGCATTCACCTCCCCCTACATATTCCTCAGGAATATCCCCCACTTTTGTCTCAAAAATCTGTTCTTGTCTGGCACATTTTTCAATATAGTCTGTTGAACCCCCTACATCTCACACCTGTCACATCTCCCCCATTGAGAGGTTGCATACAATTCTGACCCACAATAATACACAAACCGTTCTTTGAATACAATGGACCTCCAAAAGACTTAAACTTAATCCAGGAAGGTATCCCAAGGATATTGCAGGAAATTGCCATGTCTGGCACACTCATAATGGAGCTTAGACTGGAGGTTATGTGCTTAGAATCCTAGGACATTAACAGGAAGCTGCATCTAGGGATGAATAAGCCTAATAACAATTCAACTGGGCATTTCCCATCATCTCCACTATGATTTGTAATACCGTAGCAATTAGAGGTGACAGCTGAGATTAGAGCCCTGTTTACACTGTACAGACACATAGTGAGAGATAGCCCTACCCCAGTCCAGTGAGCTCACAACCTAAGTAAACAAGAGATACAAAGGGTGTGTGGTGAAACAAAGGGAGGAAACCATCTACCCAAGGTCACACAGCAGGTGAGTGGCTGAGCTGGGGTAAAGTGTAGGTCCCTTGAGTCCTAGCTGGTCGTTCTATCCACCAAATTAGCCTGTTTTTTTAAAAACTGCATTGCTATCTGCTATATCTCACAAACAAGTTATGCAGGAATCATTTGGTGGGATTCTTTGGCATATGTTATACATATACTTGGAAGCATTTGTTTTTTATCAGTAAATGTCAGTGAACATGGATTTCAATGTACACACACAAACCAACGGAACAATATTTCCATTGATAATAGAAATGTAGACATAGGCAAAGTTAGAAAAATGCTGCTGGAGCACTTATTAGAGTCCCACCTTAATGTGTATAAAATGAGTTGTAATGAATGCTGCATAAGTGGGCTTGGAGGTATCAGCTTTTTATCAGTAAATGTCAATTTCATCATACACACAAAGCAATGAAAAAATATTTCTGTTGATAATAGAAATGTATAGCCCAGCAACATAAGAAAAATGTTGCTTGAGAACTCATTAGAGTTTAATTTAAGGCTATTTACTTCGTATATTTTGACGTGTGACATTGACAATTTGTGTTTTAAGGGTTATAAAGCTTAAACTTTTTGAATCTCAATGTCCACTGTCATTACATAATTATTGTCTGATCTCCCCCCCCGCCCATAAATTTCCCACAGCTGTGAAAATTTAAATTGATAAAAATGTTTACAAATAAACGTTGATATTATCCATCAAAAATATATTTTAAATAAACCAAAATTTGAATTTTTTCAAGCCTGGTTATACAGGATGTCAGACTAGATCATAATAATGGTCCCTTCTGGCCTTGAAATTCATGAATCTATGAAACCTTTGCCACCTTCTTAAACATGCTGTGTGTTGAAACTCCTAGTCTAGAAGCCTACCTTAATTTTCGGGGTAATACACAAGTTTCCGAAGCATTGGCTGTTAGGGCTACTTGCATTTCTGAAGTCAGGAGCTTTTCAAAAGGAGTCTGAGGGAGTTTGAAAATCCTAC
>NW_020696734.1:0-6094 GCF_002925995.2 Terrapene triunguis
AGTTTTAGGTCAGTGCTATTTCCCCTACTGCTCCTGCTTAGCACAGATTTTGCTCCTTCCATCCAGGGTTACCAACCATTACTGGTTTTTTTTTCATTTAGATTTTTAATTTGTCCCAGCCCCCACTTTATTTTGCAGTAAGCAACATATTCTAATCTATATACAATTCTCTATGGATTCTTATGCCGTGCTCATTGCTGCAGTGTCTGTTAGAAGTCAAGGCTTGAGTCTGCATGGCTGTCCAATTTGTGTAATCATTTACCTCTGTGTCAAGTGGTTGTAAAATGCTGCTTGCAGTGTGTGGGCATGGAGAAGTCTTGGGAGCTTTGCACAAGTGCAAATAACAAAATGCCCCCTTCATTGCTTGCTCTTGGCTCTCACAGTGACCTGGATCCATATATTTCCTGCTGCCTCTGGATGGATGGATGGGTATGTATGGGTATGTATGGGTATGGTGGGATGGATAGAGGGGTGTGTTTGGGGATGGAAGGATGGATAGATGGATGGATGGATGGATGGGTGGATAACTTGAATTTCCATGGCACTGATTCTCCTCTCACTTCATCAAATGAAAATTAGTAACTTTAGTGAAGATAATTGAGTTACAGTGGATGGTGGTGTAAAGCCGGACAGAGAGGGAAGTCAGGTATATTAAATTGCCAAAAAGGAGTATTATTTCACCCTGTTGCTGCACTGGAGCTGTTAACTGAAGGAAGAATCTGGCTGGAAAGTTGATTAGCATTTCAGCCATCTTTGAACAAATGGTTTGTGAGACCACAGGTTTGAATAGGAATGTGTGTGTGTGTGTGTGTGTGAGAGAGAGAGATGTGGGCATATGTTGGCAGTGCTTTTGTGCACTCAATAATTATGTGTCTCCCTGCATGAAATCTCCTGTAGAATGAAAGCTAGAACTATACAGCAGGCAGACACCTTTCAATTATTCAGAATAATCAGTGAGCCAGGACTACTTGTAGGTTTTCAGGATCAGACCCTGTCATAAACATACAGCTAAGGGTAGCATAAAATCCCTCTTTACCCTGTAAACGGTTAATTCCTCTTTTACCTGTAAAGGGTTAAGAAGCTCAAGTACCTGGCTGGCACCTGACCCAAAGGACCAATAAGGAGACAAGATACTTTCAAATCGGGGGAAGGGATGCTTTTGTTCTGTCTGTTCTGTGCGGCTTTGGCCGGAGCAAGATCAAGGAAGCAAGCAATCCAACTCCTATAGAGTTAGTAAGTATTTAGCAAGGAAATGCGTTAAATTTACTTTTATTTTGGCTTGTGATTTTCCTTGTCTAGAGGGAGATTTTGTCTCTGGATTTGTAACTTTAAGGTTTTGCCTAGAGGGGAGATCCTCTATGTTCTTGAGTCTTTTGTTATTCTGTAAAGTACTTACCATCCCGATTTTAGACAGGTAATTCTTTTACCTTTTCTTTAATTAAAATTCTTCTTTTAAGAACCTGATTGATTTTTCATTGTTTTAAGATCCAAGGGTCTGGGTCTGTGTTCACCTGTTCCAATTGGTAAGGATATTATTCTCAAGCCTCCCCAGGAAAGGGGGTGTAGGGGATTGAGGGGATATTTGGGGAAGGTAGGGCTCCAAGTGGCCCTCCCTAAAAGTTTGAAGAAATCACTTGGTGGTGGCAGCATTACCTAATCCAAGGTACAAGGAAGAATTTGTGCCTTGGGGAGTTTTTAACCTAAGCTGGTAGAAATAAGCTTAGAGGGTCTTTCATGCGGGTCCCCACGTCTGTACCCTAGAGTTCAAAGTGTGGAGGGAACCCTGACAGACCCCAATGTGGTCTGGCTGGCAGTGGCACCCAGGGACATCAAGCTTTGTCATTCTCTCCCAGGCAACAGGGAATCTACTTGTTACCTGCTTGCACCTGTACTAGACAGAGGAACACTGCCCTCATTTTAATGAACAGGGAGATCCAGGCTGATACGCTCACAACTAGCCGCTGATTTTAAGTGCCTCCAGTTCTGGGTGCCTAGTTTGTGACACCTGGGGCTAAGTGCACAAAGGGAATTAGGGACCTAGGAAATCTCAGGGATTCACAAAGCCCAGGCTTCCTATGCAATGAATGGAGAGAGACAGGTGCTTAAGAATGCAAATAATAAAGTATACACCGGACCCTCGCTAGAATGCGCAAATTCGCACATAACGCGGTACCGCGCATGGATCCCAAATTCCGCGTTCTAGCGAGGGTCCGGTGTAATTGTAATGTCAGCAGTAAAACTAGCAGGAATTCTTTTGTCCCCGTAGAACATCTTAATTGAAATTTCAATTTATCATCCACAAAAATTTATTGTTTCTTTACTGAAAACTAAAAAAAAAAAAGTTGAAAAGGCAAACAACTTCAGCTGAAAACTTACTTAACCCACTATCTATTGGTCCAAAAACCAATGTTGGGAATTTTTTTTTAGGTTTTTCAGTAAAAAAATCAAAACCTTTTGAGGAAAGCCAACAATTTGTGTGAAATTGTCCTTTAGTTAAAATCCCGAATTTTTTTCAGAAAGGGGTCTGGGAGTCATGAGTCCTGGGTTGTTGAGTTCTTGGCTGTGGAGTGGGTG
Organism: Terrapene triunguis; assembly: GCF_002925995.2. Classification (NCBI taxonomy): domain Eukaryota; kingdom Metazoa; phylum Chordata; order Testudines; family Emydidae; genus Terrapene; species Terrapene triunguis. The sequence goes on from NW_020696734.1 coordinate 2,575, forward strand.
TCATATTTAGAAGAGGTGCTGTTTGGAGTCAGGACTCTTGGATCCTATTGGCACTGGGAGGAATTAATTCAGAGATTCTGAGTCTGAGTCTGAGTATTCTCAGCTCCATGACTGTCTCACTACATCATCTTTATCATGTGACCACACCACCCCATGTCTCAGTTTCTCAATCTATAAAATGGTCTATCCATAAATATAAAATAGTTATGCTTGCCCACCTTTTTAAAATTCCTAGGAGAAGATTTGTTAAGGTTTAGGCACCTATGTGTTTTTGAAAACCCCACTAGACATCTATTTACATTTTTAGGCACCCAGTTTTATATCAAATGGGGAAAAATCAACTAAAGGGAAGCTTTGTTTTACATGTTAAGGTAGAAATATAAATAGTATGTCAATGCTATTATATCCAGTCCTCTACAAAAATAATGTCTGAACTTTATTAAGGCAGGTTGATGGTAGATTATTTAAGAAAGACATAAAAGCCATGTATGTACATAAGGAGGAGGAAAGGACCCATGAAATATTAACCTATCCTCACTGATCTATTCAAATATTCTGTAATATGCTACTTTCAGGTGGGCAAAGAATTCATAAGAATAATGGCCAACATTTTCAAACATGATTAGTAATTGTGAGATGCCCAATTTGAGACATTTTCTAGGGGCCTGATTTTCAGAAGGCCAGTGCTCGGCACTTTCTGAAAATCAGAGCTGTTTAAGGGGTCAGAAGCTGGTCTCCCAAGAACAGAGGCATCCAAAATCACAAGTCACTCTTGCAGGGATAACATTGACTTCATGGAGAAAGGGTAGATCATCCAGTGGCTAGGGTCCTAGCTTGGAAGTATCAAGATCTGGGTTCATTTCCCTCATCCTCCAGGGACTTCTTCTGTGACTTTGGGCAAGTCAATCCATTTGTTCTTTCTTCCCCAGATCTGTGTAAGAGGGACAATGGTGTAAGAGGGAGTTGGCTGATGTGATTGCAGAGCATTGGCCATTATCTTTGAAAACTCATGGCGATCAGGGGAGGTCTTGGAAAAAGGCAAATATAGTGTCCATCTTTAAAAAAGGGAAGAACAAGAATCCGGGGAACCATAGCCCGATCAGCCTCACCTCAGTCCCCAGGAAAATCATGGAGCAGGTCCTCAAGGAATCCGTTTTAAAGCACTTAGAGGAGAGGAAGGTGATCAGGAACAGTCAACATGGATTCACTAAGGGCAAGTCATGCCTGACCAACCTGATTGCCTTCTATGTTGAGATAAATGGATCTGTGGATATGGGGAAAGCGGTGGACATGATATACCTTGACTTTAGCAAAGCTTTTGATACGGTCTCCAACAGTATTCTTGCCAGCAATTTAAAGACAGATCGATTGGATGAATGGACTATAAGGTGGATAGAAAGCTGGCTAGATCATCGGGCTCAATGGGTAGTGATCAATGGCTCTGTGTCTAGTTGGCAGCTGGTATCAAGTGGAGTGCCCCAGTGGTAGGTCCTAGGGCTGATTTTCTTCAACATCGTCATTAATAATCTGAATGATGGAATGGATTTCGCCTTCAGCAAGTTCACAGATGACACTAAACTAGGGGAAGAGGTGGATATGCTGGAGGGTAGGGATAGGGTCCAGAGTGACTTAGACAAATTAGAGGATTGGGCCAAAAGAAATCTGATGAGGTTCAACAAGAACAAGTGCAGAGTCCTGCACATAGGATGGAAGAATCCCATGCACCACTACAAGCTGGGGACCGACTGGCTAAGCAGCAGTTCTGCATAAAAGGACCTGGGGATTACAGTGGACAAGAAGCTGGATATGAGTCAACAGCCCTTGTTGCCAAGAAGCCTACCAGTATATTTGGCTACATTTGGCCAGCAGATCAAGGGAAGTGATTATTCCCCTGTATTCGGGACTGTTGAGGCCTCATCTGGAGTACTGAGACCAGTTTTGGGCCCCCCACTACAGAAATGATGTGGACAAATTGGAGAGAGTCCAGCGGAGGGCAACAAAAATAATTAGGGGGCTGGGGCACATGACTTATGAGGAGATGCTGAGGGAACTGGGCTTATTTAGTTTGCAGAAGAGAAGAGTGAGGGGGGATTTGATAGCAGCCTTCAACTACCTGAAAGGGGGTTCCAAAGAGGATGGAGCTAGGCTGTTCTCAGTGAGGGCAGATGACAAAACAAGGAGCAATGGTTTCAAATTGAATTGGGGGAGGTCTAGGTTGGATATTAGGAAAAACTATTTCACTAGGAGGGTGGTTAAGCACTGGAATGGGTTCCCTAGGGAGGTGGTGGAATCTCCATCCTTACAGGTTTTTAAGGCACAGCTTGACAAAACTCTCACTGGGATAATTTAGTTGGGGTTGGTCCTGCTTTTAGCAGGGGGTTGGACTAGATGACCTCTTGAGGTCACTTCCAACCATAATCTTCTATGATTCTATGATTCCTACCACACAAGAATGTTGAGAACTTTCTCTTCCAGTGCCATGAATCCAACCCAGGAGTCTTAGGACTTCCTTTGCTTCACAAGCCAGTCAAAAGCCACTTCTTTCCATGTATTCCAAATACCCTTCTTGTAGCACCCTCAGGCTATTCAGCACAGGAGGGTATTTTGAAACCTGTTGAGTTTCCATGCCTCAAAAAAACCCACATAAGCAGTGGAAACTCTCCATGAATTTATTAATGACTCCCCTTCAGACAGAATCCCCTGATCTCCAAAGCACAAACTCTCTTGATTCTGCCCAGTAGAGCTAAAGGGGATTTCACAGATTCTTTGATCCTAGCTCCAGCCTTAGCACAGGGGGCAAATATAATATAAGCGGATGTTTTCTGCAGCTCTTTCTTTATGGCTCTAGATCCCCTTCCCCTGCCTGTCGGGAAAGCAAAGATCAGCTTTGAGATCACAGACACGATCGTTTGCAGACAGACGACTCTGGGATGACAGACACAGCAGCTTGTAGGAGGTAACACCAGGATATGCATCATTATTTTAGGGGGAGATGCATAGAGACCATGCTGACAAGGAAAGCGAGATGTACTTGCAGAGATAACATTTTTTAATGAAAGATCTTTTTTTCTAGGTTTATAGATATTTGCTGGGGATTTCAGAAGAGCTTAAGTCAGTTAGGAAGATAACAGCCCACAGACCCATTACTACCATCACTGTCTGAGACATTCATGTGACTAGTTCAGTGTCACTCATCTTCTCCCATGGCAAGGGCTCTAGGTTGCTAAGACCTGAAATGCATTTTTCTCTGGAGCAGGTTGGAGATTGGAAGTGGACCGGAGAAGTTTCCAGATTTGCAGATAAAATCAGAGCGAAATTCCCACTGTGGATTTCTTTTAATTAGAATCTTTTATGCTTTTAAGCTTTTGAATAATATTAGACTGGAATTTTCTCAGAGGGACCATTTCAGAATTTAACATGGAGTCATATATTCTAAGACCAGAAGAGGCCAGATAATTCCCCCAGGATAATTGCTAAAGCAGGCTCTTTTTTTTCCTAAAAGTTCTATCTTGATTTTAAA
>NW_020696735.1:0-3754 GCF_002925995.2 Terrapene triunguis
CAGAGATAAAAGTCCTGGGGGAAAAAAGCAATTTCTCCCAAAAGTCATTTGAGTGAGGGGGTTGCAGAGAGAAAAAGTTTCTAGGGCTGTTTTTGTGCACAGTGCTGGAGCTCAGACCATTAAGGTGATACGGGTCAAAAAGGTCTCAATCTGCCCAGTTTATTCCCTCATGCTTCGAATCCCTCACCGTATTTAAGGAAAGGTTCACTGTGAACAGTCCGTATGCACCAGCACAGAGAACGGGCCAGAAACGCTTTCCATTCCAGCCATGTTATGTGCTTTAAAGCTTAACTCTTGTAAGTGCTCTAAAATCCAAAGGGTCACTCAGATTGTTTTCAAGTTTGGTGTGTCTCATGGTGGGATAGGGCAGCGTTAGTGATCCAAATCTGGGGTCATTGCACCATGGGGTTCCTGAGTTGTAGCTCTCTACCCCACTTCCCTTTAGCTGCCTTGTGCCATGAAACGGAGAGGTCCTGATGAGTGGTTAAATCACAGAGATCTCTGAGAATGACGTCTGTGAATTCGCCCTTCAGTCAACGGAACTAGGGAGCAGTTAATCACAAGCACCCCCACAAACGGAGTGCTGGAACTCATGGCAGGATGACAGCTGGCTCTTCAATCCTTGCCCTTAGCGATTCCCTGCAAAGGGCCTGTATGCCGCAAGCTGCTATGGACCGTAGCTGGGCTGCTGGGCAGAGTTCTCATATTTGTTACCTGCAGAGAACTCCGTGAGCCCTTCCCATTCCCCTTCCTTTCACACCTGCCCTCCATAACTCCTGATCATCCCGTCCTCTTGAGCTCTGCCCTCAGTAACCTCTCTGCATCCTCAGCCTCTTTTCTCTCTGCCCCCAGGCACCTCAGCTGAATACCAGTGCTTTTAAAGTATTCCTACCAGAAATAGCACGTAGCTGTTCTCTCAGTGCAGTGTTGGTCAGGACGTCTTACAGGAGTTCAGACAGTTTTAACTCATTTTTGGGACCAGAAAATCCAAGTCTGATACACATTTACTGTAGCTCTGTTCAGGAAGAAGTGCCCATTTTTACCTAAATATTTTTCAGTGCACAACAGCCTCTTCGGTAATTAAACTTTGGAGACATAGAAACTGATGAGAAAGAAAACAAGGAATCACAATATTTTTTTGAAAATTTACAAAAATATATTTTTATTTTGAAATATTTGTAAAGAACGGTGTTTTTTCTCTTATAGTATTTTTTTCCTTTTTATAGAAATTTCACTTTCTTTCTTTCTTAGAAATAAGGACTAAATGTGGAAAAATCAAAATTTGCATATTTTGAATGAAAACAATAATTTAAAAAAATTCCATCAAAAAGGTTTCCCATTCTACTCCCATTCTATGTCAGGAGTAGCAGGAGAAGGAAGCAAAGGTAACTTAGGGTATGTCTACACTACGAGAGTAGTTCGATTTTACTTAAATCGAATATGTGGAATCGATATTACAAAATCGAACGTGTGTGTCCACACTAAGGACAGTAATTCGACTTTGTGAGTCCACACTAACGGGGAAAGCGTCGACATTGGAAGCGGTGCACTGTGGGCAGCTATCCCACACTTCCCGCATTCCCCGCTGCCCATTGGAATTCTGGGTCGAGCCGCCAATGCCTTCTGGGTAAAAAAATGTGTTGAGGGTGCTTTTGGGTAACTGTCGTCATCCGACCATCACTCCCGCCCTCCCTCCCTGAAAGCGCAGGCGGGAAATCAGTTCGCGCACTTTTCTGGTCAGTGACAGCGCGGACGCCACAGCACTGCGAGCATGGAGCCCGCTGCGACCATCGCTGCAGTTATGGCCGTTGTCAACACCTCGCACCTTATCATCCACCTTTCCCTGAGGCAGATGCAGAGAAATCAGGCGAGGAGGCTACGGCAGTGCGGTGAGGGCCTGAAGTCTGAGAGTGGCACAGACCTGTCAGAAAGCACGGGACCCAGCGCCGAGGACATCACGGTGGCAATGGGTCATGTTGATGTTGTGGAACGGCGATTCTGGGCCCGGGAAACAAGCACGGACTGGTGGGACCGCATAGTGCTGCAGGTCTGGGATGAATCCCAGTGGCTGCGAAACTTTCGCATGCGGAAGGGGACTTTCCTGGAACTTTGTGAGTTGCTGTCCCCTGCCCTGAAGCGCAATGACACCCGGATGTGAGCAGCCCTGACTGTCCAGAAGTGAGTAGCCATAGCCCTCTGGAAGCTTGCAACGCCAGACAGCTACCGGTCAGTTGCGAACCACTTTGGCGTGGGCAAATCTACCGTGGGGGTTGTTGTCATGCAAGTAGCCAACGCAATCGTTGAGGTACTGCTCTCAAAGGTAGTGACCCTGGGAAACGCGCAGGTCATCATAGATGGCTTCGCCGCGATGGGATTCCCAAACTGCGGTGGGGCTATAGATGGAACTCACATCCCTATCCTGGGACCGGACCACCAGGCCAGCCAGTACATTAACAGAAAGGGCTACTTTTCAATGGTGCTGCAAGCACTGGTGGACCATAGGGGACGTTTTACAAACATCAACGTCGGATGGCCGGGCAAGGTTCATGACGCTCGTGTTTTCAGGAACTCAGGTCTGTTTAGACGGCTGCAGGAAGGTATTTACTTCCCTGACCAGAAAGTAACTCTTGGGGATGTGGAGATGCCTATAGTCATCCTCGGGGACCCAGCCTACCCGCTAATGCCCTGGCTCATGAAGCCCTATACTGGCGCCCTGGACACTGAAAAAGAACTCTTCAACTACCGGCTGAGCAAGTGCAGAATGGTGGTGGAGTGTGCTTTTGGCCGTCTCAAGGGGAGATGGAGAACCTTACTGACTCGCTGTGATCTCAGCGAAACCAATATCCCCATTGTTATTGCAGCTTGCTGTGTGCTCCACAATCTCTGTGAGAGCAAGGGGGAGACTTTTATGGCGGGGTGGGAGGTTGAGGCAAATAGCCTGGCTGCTGATTATGCCCAGCCAGACAGCCGGGCGATTAGAAGAGCCCAGCGGGACGCGCTGTGCATCCGGGAGGCTTTGAAAGCTAGGTTCCTGAGTGAGCAGGGTAACCTGTGACTTTTAAATTTGTGTACAGAGAAGCTGAACCTGTCCCCGTTTCTTTACCCAGTGAATGTTCACTATCCTCTCCAGTTACATACCCCGTTCACCCCGTTCCCACCCTTCCAACACACGTTTAAAAATAAAATCACTGGATATTTGTTAATGAACACAGTTGTCTTCATTACTGTTTTCGCGGTAAAGTGTTGAAACTGGGACGCAGACTGTGGTGGGGAGCGGGTGTAGTGTAGTGATGCAAATGACGCTTCTAAACTCCAGGAATGACAGGCTCCGCAGTGGTGGACTGGTGGTTTCAATGGAGCCTGCCACCCCTCCTGATCGGGACTCTGTGTGTGGGGGGGCTATGTGACTTTGTGGCAGGGGGAGGATGGTTACAGATCCCCTGCTGCGTGGCTCTGTGATCCAGGATAAGGACCGCTGCATAAGATCTCTAACTGCCCTCCCCCACCACAAAGTCACAGAGCAAACCCCCCCCCCGCCACAGAACATGAAAACCACCTCCCAGACTGTCCAGGGTAACTAGTGACTGCACTGTGTGTGTGCCCTGCTGCTGAACCTGCCCCCGCCTCTGTACCCTGGTAAAGGTGACTGTCCTGTCCAATTACCAACCCCCTTCCCCCCCTTCAGACAGACTCTCCTCTAAAAGAACATGATGGAAACAGTAATTAACAGAAACGTATTTTTTATTAGCAACTA
>NW_020696735.1:3764-4732 GCF_002925995.2 Terrapene triunguis
TCCGGAGCGTCCGTTTGCCTCTTTGGTCTTCTGGTAGCCTTGTCTCAGCTCCTTGATTTTCATGCGGCACTGCGTTGCATCCCTGCTGTATCCTCTCTCTGCCATGGCTTTAGAGATCTTCTCATAGATCTTTGCATTCCGTCTTTTGGAGCGCAGCTCGGAAAGCACGGACTCATCTCCCCACACAGCGATGAGATCCAAGACTTCACGATCAGTCCATGCTGGGGCCCTCTTTCTATTCTGAGATTGCAAGGCCATCTCTGCTGGAGAGCTCTGCATCGTTGCCAGTGCTGCTGAGCTCGCCACGATGTCCAAACAGGAAATGAGATTCAAACTGCCCAGACAGGAAAAGGAATTCAAATTTTCCCGGGGCTTTTCCTGTGTGGCTGGTCAGAGCATCCGAGCTCGGACTGCTGTCCAGAGCGTCAACAGAGTGGTGCACTGTGGGATAGCTCCCGGAGCTATTAGCGTCGATTTCCATCCACACCTAGCCTAATTCAATATGGCCATGTCGAATTTAGCGCTACTCCCCTCGTTGGGGAGGATTACAGAAGTCGAATTTAAGAGACCTCTATATCAAACTAAATAGCATCGTGGTGTGGACGGGTGCAGGGTTTATTCGATGTAACGGCGCTAAATTCGACATAAACGCCTAGTGTAGACCAGGCCTAAGAGCTGAGATCACTGAGGCTGTGTTAACTAGTGGGGGAGCCTGAAGCTCTATTGCTAAGTGGCTGGCGGAGCAGTTTGCGGGGACGGCTGGAGGAGCAGCTAGCCGAGTGGAGCCTCGTGGGGATGGTTGGAGCGGAGCTGAGCGGCTCACAGGTCGGTGAGCGGAGCAGAGCAGCTGGAGGAGCAGCTAGCAGAGCGGAGCCTTGCGGGGTCGGTTGGAGCGGCCCAAGGGACGGTTGAAGTGGAGCAGAGCCGAGCGGCTCACAGGTCGGTGAGCAGAGCAGAGCAGAGCGGAG
>NW_020696735.1:4742-5133 GCF_002925995.2 Terrapene triunguis
TTCTTGGGTTGCTGGTTTCAAGAACCAACGGGAAAGGACACGGCCCAGTTTGCTGGGGTGGGTCTTCGCTCATGGTTTGGTCTATGAACTCGAGTTGTGGTGTTTTCCCAATTTAATGCTATGTCATTTACCTCGTGTTATTAAACATTTTCTGCTACGCTGAAGCTCTGTGCTTGTGAGAGGGGAAGTATTGCCTCTTCGAGGCGCCCAGGGATGTGTGTAAGATTTTCCCAGGTCACTGGGTGGGGGCTCGAGCTGGTTCTGTGTCACGCTGTTGGGAAGGGACCCCTATGTACTGAACCCAGCCCTTGCTGCTATCAACTTGGCCTGGCAGAAGGGTTACAAGAATAAAGGTGCCTCTTTCCTCAGGCTCCTGGGAACAGCCCTGCTC
>NW_020696736.1:0-29521 GCF_002925995.2 Terrapene triunguis
GAGCAGAAACCCGCAGCTGAGACTAACGTGTGGGATGGAGGAAAAGGGGGCGCCTGGTGTGACGGGCGGGAGAGCTGCGTGGAGCCTCCTTTGCGCCCCGGCCTGGCCCCAGCGCTCCCCTCCTGTTTGTTACAGCCCCGTGCCGAGACGTGTCCGGGATGGGCCCGCCTGACCCCTCGGGGCGGAGACCCCGGCAGGGTGCGCCCGGGACCCACAGGGCCCCCGCAGGGTGACACCCGGCAGGGGACTGTTGCGGGTACCCGGCCAGGCCCGTTTTCCCGGCGCTGCCCCCGCCAGCTCTATTTACACAGCGCCTGCCCTTGTGTAAACGCTCCCGCTCCAGCGTTTATCTCAGGGCCCGTCTGTTTCTCGTTCTCTGTCAGCCGCGGCCCGATGACAAATGGGCCCTTCCCACGGGCTCTGGCCCGCTGATTTATGTGGGAACCGCAGGGACCGGGGTCCCTGGGACGCCCCCAAACGGCGCTTCCCCTTCCCCGGCGAGCTCCGGGACCCCAGCACGCAGCTGCCTCCATGGGTGAGAAGGGGGTGGATACAGCCGGGACCTTGGCACCCCACCCCGATGGGGGCCCTGTCTCTTCCCAGCCCCCGTTCTGCCCCTTCGCCACGTGCCCCGAGGCCGCCCAGGGATCGATCCCTCTCCCTGCCCCCTGCTCTGACCCGGGCAGCGAGGGGCTCCAGCCCACCCCTTCCTGCGCGCCGACTCCCGCCTTCCCTTCCGCGCAGCACCCACAGCGCTCGGCGCAGGACGGGGGGCTTCGGGCATCCCGCCGCCGGCGCTTCACTGTCACCTGCCCCAGCCCGACACCGACACCGACGCAACAGCCGCAGGGTTAGTGCGCGACGGCTCGGCCAATCAGCCAGCAGTACGGCCGGCTCCAGCTCATTTGCATATTTAATTGGCTGCGGCTTGGAGCCGCAGGGTTTGTACCTTATGCCCGCTCGGCCCCCGGATCCCTGGGGCTGCGCCTGGGCCCAGCCGGGCGCTCGCTGGGAGCGGGACCGGCCTGGCTCCTTGTTCCGCTCCCGCGGGCTCAGCGCCCCTAATGATCTTTGCCGGTCCCAGCCGCGTCCTGGGCCACCTGGGGCTGCCCCGAGCGAGCCCAGCGCAGAGCCCAGTTCCCCAGCCTGGTTCGAGGCGGGCTCAGCCCCCGACCCTGTCTGCCCGCGCCCCCCGCATTGCCCCATTGCTGGGACGCGTGTGGCCGCGGTGTTCAGGTCCCTGTCTGTTCTCCAGGCCTGGCGCTGCTCCGCGCCCTAGTCCCTGTGTTAAGCCGGCGGCGCAGCCCCAGGAGAGCCCGGGTGTGGGGCGCGGTGCGGTAGCCGCCCCGCCGTGCGCACGGGGCAGAGCAGGTGGCGGCGGGGCTGCTGGAGAGCGCTCAGCACTGGGACTCCGGGCCCCCCATGTGTTCCCGGGGCGCTGGGCCCTGGATGTGCTGCCCACAGGATCCCTAGGGAGCAGCGTGAGCAGACGATAGCCCCACGGGCCTGTCTCAGGTGCAGCCGGCGCGGCCGAGGCTCTGATGTTCCCCCCCCCTCGTGTGTGAATGACTCTCCCTTCCCATGCCCCGGTCCGTGGCCGCAGGGGCCAGGCGGAGGTTTTGGACGAAGGCGGCGGGAGCTGCTGAGGTGGGCCCCTGCAGAGTGGGGCCCGGGCCTTGTCCGGGCGCGGCTCCGGGCCGAGGGACGTTCTGGGCTTCTCAGGAGGTAGCGGGCTCCTGATGGTGCCTTTGGGACTGGCCTCCTGCCTGCGAAGCACTGACAGTCACCAGCAGCCCGGGGCACAGCGGGGGGGCTGGAGCAGGGTGTACAGTGGGGGGCTGGGAGCCATTGAACCAGACTGGAACCCCTGGATATGATGGAAACCACTTCCAGCCAGGGGGTGCAGCCCCCCCCCCCGAGTTCCAGCACCTCTGGCACAGGGGCTGACACGAACCTCCCGGGCACCAAGGCGTCTCTGGCTTTGCCAGGCAGGTGGCAGGAGAAAGGCCGTTGTAACGGCCCAGCCTTTAAAGGCATCAGGATGGGCTGTCACCCCCGGCGAGCCTGCCAGGCCTGGGCAACGACCCGTCCCCAGTTCGGATAGCTGGAGTGTCATGGGGCTGCGGTCCTTAAAGCCCCGCGCCTCACTGCGTCGGTGCAAAGCCCACGGCCAGAGCCAGAGAGTGGTTTGCTGGTGCCAGGGACGGGAGGAGGAGGGCACGGGAGACGCTCCAGTGAGAACGGGAATAGCCCACCCTTGCAGCAGCCTGGAGTAGTAGTGCTAGACGGAGGGCTTGGGGAAGGGGACACCGAAGCAAAGCTCACAGGGGCTGTAGAGATAAAATTTCTGCAGACGAGGGGTTGCTGTAGGAAGCAGTGACATCCTCACACTACACGGCATTAGGTCAGAGATGCCTCATCCACGGCACCCGTCCGGGCGTGGGGAAGTGCAGAGCCGGAACCTGAGGTCGGGGGAGGTCTGAACGCTGCTGAGGACCCGGTCTCCAAGTGGGAAACCTGTAACAGGTACAGAGCGCAAAGGAGCCATTGGCCCCATGGGATATTCCTGCTCGCCCTTGGTCCGGGGCTGTCCCGGGGCTGGTGGCATTACACAGGCGAGATCCCCTCTTGTTAGTGGGTTAGTTCAACGTTCGTTTTAAACGGCGCACAACACATGGAGCAGCAACAGAATCACACCTCGCAAATCGCATTTTCCCACCAAGGAATTCCAGCTGACTTCCTCACAGATCATAGCCCCACTCATCAGCGGCTGAGTGCAGAAATCCTCTCCGAGGTGCTTGCTCTGCAGTCAAATGAGCGAGCAGAACACTCCGTATAAACAGCGAAGAACCTGGGGTTTAGAAACCTTTCTGGATTCAAGCCATCGATATTCAACCTTGTAGAAAATCACAGCGCAACACGCGAAGTACAGGGATAACCGGCTCCATCATTGTCCTCAGCCAGTGACAAATGTTCTGTCGCAAAACCTCAGAGAGAGCTATGGGGTTGGGGAAGAGCAGATCAGTCGTTACAGATGCTCAACATTTAAGTTACTTTTTCTACAAAGTTTTCTGAAAGAACATGCATATTTGTGTTTCGTTTGAAATTATTCACTCCTGCCTGTCCCAGTTTTCCATGAAAAAGTTGAAATTAAATATTCTGAAATAAACAATGTTTTTTTCACTTTCAGGAATTAATTTCCCCCTTCCCACTCTTTTTTAATCCCCTCCCACCCCTTTTTACCCCAAGGAGGAAAAAAACATAAAAAGTGGGACAATTTAAACAAAAACTTTTCTTTACACTTTTCCAGTGGGGAAACAAGGTGGAAGGGGTGGGAGAGGAAAGCAGGGAAAATTCTTTTACATTTATTTTGACATTTTCCCTTTTTTACACTGCTAATGGGTGTGTTTGGGAGGGCAACACATGAGACAACTCACATTTTATTGTTTTCACACTTTTCCAATTAGAAAAAGTAAAAAGAAAAACCTTATTTTTTTCACTCTCTCTAATATTTTGGTCCCTTCCCCTTTCTGGGATGGGATCTGGGGAGCAGGGGGAGACTGAAAAACTGAAAGAAAGTTGGGATTCTCCCATGGATTTGAAACAACAAATTTCAAACACTTTACAAATTTTTGGGTTTTCTTTCAGGAAATTTTAATTTCAATTTTTTCCTGAATTTTTTTGTTCACAAAAAATTGTTTTAACCTAAACGCTACTGTTTGAGAACAAAAGTGTGCATCTAAAAAGTTGATGATCCCCACTAGCCATTCAGGGGCAAATCCTCTGCCCCAGCACCTGGTCCCCGGAGCCCGGTGGGGTAGAGGGAGGGGAGACAGGAATCCTTGCCCAGGTCACAGAGCAGTTGTGGAGCTGCTCCATGGAGGCTGCTGTAGCCTGAAGGAGGCCCCTGGGCTGAGGGAAAGATGGGAAGATTGGCCTAGTAGTAGATGTCCTGGCTCCACCCCTCCCTTCCCTTCCCCTGACTCTGAAGCCTTGCTCCCCGCTACCCCCTGGGCTGAGCCATGCCGGGAGCTTGCCTTTAGCAAGGCTCTGCACCAAGGCAGGAGTGATCCCTGCCTCTAGCCCCCTATGTGTGCCAAGTAAACACACTGGTTCTACTGCCACGGAAACTGCTCAGGCCAGGGAGGAGGGGCCTGGATTTGCCCCAAGAGATCACATTTTTTGTATTTCCTGGGAAAACTTACTATTAATGTGGGGTTTTTTCTATTTGATTGAATACCAGGAAAACATTCCCATTTGTCTCTGGAGTGAATTTTCCTCCCTTCTCAAATTGGCTAATTTATTTTTTGTTTGGAGACATTTTCAGTGACTAATGTTTTGAGAATACACCCCAAAATGAACCACTAGCCAGAAAACATATTTTGTTGAGGGTGAGATCTCCGGATCTGATCTGAAGGGGCGCTGGTCACCTGTGAGCCTCCGCTGAAGTCAGCACTCAGCATTTCACGGGGCAAGAGCAGTTCATGCCAGAACTGTGGGGTGACGGATCATTTATAGTCAGGGAAGTTTGGTAGATCTAAACTCCAAAGGGAAAAGTACATACAAGATAAAATACAACTATATTCCAGTGCAGGCTGGGACCTCTGAAATTCAGGCAGACCTGACACATCAAGGTGAATTGGGAGCCAAATCACAGGAGTGGGCAAAGGTCACACTGTGTCTGAGCCAATGCAGGATAGGAAATGCCTGTGCCAAGGACTGATGCTGCTGTTTTTATAGGGCATCTTTCATGCACAACATCCATTCAGGCTTCCCAGAGTTCCCCCACTGCACAATACAGCCCTGGAATTATGGACTATTAAAGGAGAGTAAAACTATTCCTCCTCTGAAGGAAAATCTCCAATCAATCACATTTTACTGCTCGTTAGATAGGAGCGCTGCAGCTGGGCCCCCGCTGGCAGACACCGCCAGATACAAACACACATGCAGGGTGAAAACCTGCAGCCATTCACTTAAATCCTTTGTTCATGTTTGAAAGGCCAATGCTGCACACTGGTGTCTGTTCAAAGGTTAAGAACTATGGCTGCAATTCGTCCCTGAGCAGCATGAGGCCTGTGCACCATCTAAACCCATAGGCCTATGTCCCACTCACATCCCATTTAATATCATAGGGACTGCTCACATGGCAGGATCGGGCCCTGGATTTGTATCTCTTGTAAAGAACAGACCAATTAAAATTAAGCCAATTAAATTTTAACAGGTCTGGTGAGCCTTTTATTGCTTAATAAACACTGAGGTTTAACTCTGTCAGAGTTTGCTGTGTGTATACATCACTGAACGAATTCTTGCTGTCCATGTGGCTTGGTGCTTCCTTTCCCAAGACCTCCCTGTCTGCTCATTTGGGTTCATCTTTCTGATGGGTCTATGGCTTTCTGTCTAGTTCAAGGCCTGCTGCTCTCTGTGTCTGTCTGTGTCTTGGAGGTGGATTCATCTGAGGGAGGGTTGTCCCAGGGAGAGTCTCCTTGAGTTGTTTGGTCACTTTTCGCACCCTTATTCTCTTGAGAGGGTTGAAATGCTCCCCAGATTACCTGCTGTCACACATGCATGTGTGTGATGTGACAGCAGCTGTGCGGCGCATATACATGCTGGGTGGTGGCCCAGGCCCCATCTTGGAAACAAAGCAGATAAGCTCCATTTGCTTAGGGGAGCTGCTTGGCAGTTCAGGGTCATCACTTCTCCTGTTGCTTAATCAAGATCCTGGGGACTGCCAAGTTCATTTGTTGCCATGTGGGTGAGGTTACACTTTGCGTTGCTTAACCTGGTGTGGCAAAGTGGCAATCTTCTGTAATATTTTTATGAATCCTTTGTGTGTCTGAGTTGCCCTCTGTACTTTGCATTGCTACCCAGTGGTTGCAGAAGGGTTAAACTTGCTCTTGGGGCAGAGCAGAAGACGAGGTGTTGGGTCACCTCACTGTGTGGGGCAGAATGACTGGGTTGTTAAAGGACTGACTGAGAAAACAATGGGAAACTCAGGCACGTGGTGCTATGAGCTCAGCAAGGCTCTGTGGGAAAACGAGGAAGCTAGAGGTTACAGAAGAGGGAGAACAGCTGGCTTTGGGAGCGACTAAGCAGCTCTCACCTGGGCTTGACAAGGAGGGTGAGAACCAAACATAGATTCAATAGCAGCTTGGTGCGGTAGAGTCCTGGCTTGGCCCGGATGGGTAATGTCTTAACCTTCGCTGTTCTGCGCTAACCTAAGGACTTCCCGGTGCTGTGTTCCAGTTGACTAATAATTCCTGCTCTGTTTTGAAAAGACTGCCTGGTGTCACTGCAGCGACTTGCTGAGGTGCGTTGGTCCCTGACGGGTGTAAGAGTCTCTCTCTGTTGGACTGGCTGGGCAGAGCTCATCAGTGCAGCAGGAGTGCTGGAGCCCACCCTTAACGACTAGTGGGACACTTTGGGGGTCAGGCTCACTGAAAAGTTTCCTCCAAGGGACAGTTTAAAACCTAGGGCATCACACAGATTCTGTGGCTCCGTGACACTTGGGATTTGATACATTTGCACCAAATCTTTAAGGAGAAACCATGTTGCATGGTGTAGCTATAGGTGCAGCTATAGGTGCCCCATAATACGTATGTGACCCAGTCTGGGTTTAGGCCTTTAATCTGTGCCACACTCAGGTGTGCTCTACACTACAAAGTTTTGTTGACAGAAATTGCTTTTTATTGCCACAGGTTTGGGTTGGACACATGCAAAATTGATGCAAACGGGCAAAACCCAGCCTTTGTTACCCAACTAAACCACCACACCTGCTGACATACCTCTACCAGCACAACACCAGTGTAGGAGCTTGTCACGGACTCACAGATCGTGCCCACTCTTGGCCCCGTGCGGTCCGTGGGGGGGTGCCCCTTTCAGTGAGGCAGCCCTTCTCGGGGGTCCACTCTTTCTCGGGGTCAGGCCCCTCTACCTCCTGAAGCCGCACCTCTCTGAGCCTTAGCACGTCTGTCTCTGCCGTGGGCCCCCTCAGGGAGTCCACTCGCTCTGGACCCCCCGGGCCTCCACCCCCGAAGGGGTTGATGCCACCCTGTTCTCTAGCCCGGAGCGACTCTCAGCCAGCGTCACACAGGAGGGTTTATTGAGAGTTGAACACAGCACAGGAAACTCTCAGGGCCTCAGGCCTGGCCTCCCTCAGCCCAGCACATCCCAGTCTCCCCTGCATCCAGGGGGGCTCTGCCTGCTCCCCCTCTCCAGCCCCGAGCCCCCCTGCTTCCCAGCTGGGCATCTGATATCACCGGCCCCAGGCGCCGCCTCTGTCCATTGTCTTCTCTCCAGGGAAACAGGGTCGTAAACCGGGGCCTCCTCTCCCCTTTTCTGTCCTCTGGCTGGAACCGGCTGGTCAGGTCACTGGGTCCTCACTCTGCAGCCCATTGTCCTCCCACTGGCCAGAACGGGCTGCATCTCCTCAGCTGGGCCTCCGGGTCGCCAGGTCACCGGTCGCTGGGGTGTCCATCCTCCAGGCCATCGGCTGGGTCCCCACGTCCTCTCTTCGGTCCTCTGCAAAACACACTCCCTCTCCCCTCACCTCGTTAAACCAGTAACACCCAGGGAAACTGAGTCCCACCCCCTCCGCATGCAAACCATTGAAACCCCACCGAAAACAAGAAACCCCCCCACTTCGTCACAGAGCTGCATTACCTGTGCTGGCTAAAACAGTCCTTCAGCAACAATCCACAATGCCTCTGTCCCCACGCCAGTTACAGTTTTGACCTCTACTGCTCAGAGATCACAGAGCCTCTTTGAAATCCCCAGTGTGTTTTGGAAATGCCTCTTTTCTTTTTCCCTTTTGTATCCCACCTTTGAGAGCAGACAGGCATTACTCAGCACAAAGCTAGAGCTCCAGCTAAACTCCAGCTACCTGCCTGCACCAGGAAAGAGAGCATGACTTTCCTGTCCAGGAATTTGATGCTGGAATCCTTTTAAAGCCCCATATCTGCCTCAACCTGCTGAGGGTCCCTTCCTGGTGTTTGGTCTCATGGACTCTGGGTGGCATTTGCAGCTGGCGATTGTTGTGTATCTCCATATTCTGCTACAGTGACATGCTGCCAATATCTTCACAGGGAGCTCCCACAACATATTTCCCCAGCCTGGCTCAAACCCCATGTGCCAGACACCATGGGTGGTTCTGAGGTGTAGGTTAAGGGACTGGGGAAACTAGACCTTTCTGTTTGCCTGCTTAGATGCAAAGGTTTACAAGGAAGGAGGTGGCACTGCAGGGCAAACAGACACATCTGAAGGGCATTTTGCTGGAAGTGTGTATACTTGTTTCCCAAACATCACTGAGAGTGCAGTGCTTTGACACTACAGCACTCTGTTCAATTCGTGTGATTTGAAATGGGTTGGTAGGTGAGTGGGCGGGGACTGAGACATGTTTATGGGAATTTAGGGAAAACCTGGTCCTATGGTCAGCTCATGCAGCTGGTGAGCGTGGCCCATGGCTATTAAATGTGGCCTTTGCTTGTGCATTTTTAATAAACAGCCTTGTGGCTTTCGTTTTCCCTGTTGCGTTTTGCTGTTCTCTCATCTCACACCTCCCAGGCTGATGACTGAACTGTAAATAGCTAGATTAGATTCTGGGTCACTTACACAGCCAGGTGGTGGGAAATTTGAACATTTCTGTAAAGATTTACCCTGAAAGTTCTTCTGGCAAACTCCTGTTGTGATTTCCATGCAGCAATTGTTAACCTATCAGGGGCATAGACAACTTTTATTTTTTATTTTTTGGGGGCAGGTGTCTAGAGTTACACAATAATCAAACACTAATTGTTGAATATTTCTGCAGTGAGCAGTTTTGTACCATAACCAAATATATCCACTTTTAATAAAGTGAGTTAAATGAGCTTCTGTTCCAAACTTGGTGTTTCCTTTATTTAGTAATGCACCCCCTACATTGGGGGAGGAGGGGAGCACTAAGTCTCCCGTTGTCTAGGCCTGAGTATATATGGTGACTCAGAATCTTTTAACAACAGTCTGTGATAAAATTATGATCCAGTTTGTTATTAGCAGATTCAGAGAAGCTTGAAATGAGCCCTCTTAGTTCCTCTAGTCCATTGCCCAGGGTCAGTATAGAATTATCCCTGACATGGTCCTGTCCAGCCTGGTTTTAAATGTGTCAGATGTTGGGGCTCCCTCACTTGAGAGTCTTCCAAGGGCTGGAGACCTCATTTTGCCAAATTTCAAAGGGCTAGACCAAACTCAGCCTGAGATTCACGCCCCCGCTAACCCCAGGGACGTTTCTAGATTAACAGCAGAACATGCATTTGTGAGGCTTTGGCTCTGTTTTGCTAAGGGAAGACACTGCTGTTTTTTACTCCCGACTTTATCCTAGGAATAGGTAAAGGATGAATTTCAAGCAAGGATCTGTATTGTTTGCATGGCACAGGATTCCCATTGGTTAGACAGACGTGCTGTTAAATGACACCTCCCTTGAAAAGCAATGGTTCAGCGCAGGGGTCGGCAACCTTTCAGAAGTGGTGTGCTGAGTCTTCATTTATTCACTCTGATTTAAGGTTTCGCGTGCCAGTCATACATTTTAATGTTTTTAGAAGGTCTCTTTCTAGAAGTCTATAATATATAACTAAACTTTTGTTGTATGTAAAGTAAACAAGGTTTTTAAAATGTTTACGAAGCTTCATTTAAAATTAAATTAAAATGCAGAGCCCCCCGGACCGGTGGCCAGGACCCGGGCAGTCTGAGTGCCACTGAAAATCAGCTCGCGTGCCGCCTTTGGCACGCGTGCCATAGGTTGCCTACCCCTGGTTTAGCGTAAAGGAAGAGCTATCAGGTATTGAGGAAGGCTCGGAACATGAAGCGGTTAGCGGCTCAAATGGAAGGAAAGGGTTGGCGTGAAGGAACAGAGCTCACTGCAGGGGACTGAATGGCACGGCGTGGCATAGACCTCGGGTGGGTTGGGCGCTGCTGGGCTCCCGCTATTGTCCTGCCAATGTGCTTCCCTTTGATCTGGAGGAGCCTCTTCTGGAGGCTGTTCCGGGTGTGGCCATTCTGCTGAGGCTGCCGCCAAAGCCGCAGTTGTAGAGGGAGGTTGCGTGGTGCGGACACTTGTGGAATAGGGACTGAGCTGGGACCCAGGACTCATGTCCCGTGGGCCCCTGAACAGCCAGAACGAAACAGGAGAACCTGTCCCACCGGTTGTTACTGCATAATCTCTGGTTACTCCCGTGAGGCTCCAGTGTGTCTGAGGGCTGGTTAGTAGCTGTTACACACCTGCCTACGCACAGGAGGCTCTGTGTGAGCAGTTACCAAGGAGAGCAGGGCCCCTGGTCCATGACCAGGGCTCCTCGGCACTACGGTAATACAGATAATAAATAATCCCCCACCAGGTGAGCAGCCCAGGGGACGGACATAGTCATGCTGTTGTGAAAACGCCGGGAGGGATGTATGCATGTAATTCACCACTAAGACTAAAAAAACAATTGGACCAAAGGCAAAGATCCCCCCCCATAAACCTGCTAACATGGGCTGCTCACCACACCGACCCAGCCCTGTGCATATGGGTCAGAGGCACCAGGGCATGGTTTTGACACTGGAGAAGGAGTCCTATAACTACAGACCTCTCTCCTGCTAGGGCCTTATCTGCTCCCCGACCTGTCCATTCTGGATTCACCAGAACCAGGCAAAGGCAGCGGCTGTGTCCTCATAGCCCTCCCCCTTTCACTTGGCAAAAGGGCCCAGACTGCTCACCTGGCTGGCCCCATCCCACTAAGGTTGCCAACACCTGCCCTGGCTGCCTGGGAGACGCTGCAGGTCCCTGAGTGACCAGGCTCCGCACCTACACAAACCAGAGAAGGGAGTGCTGGGAGACCTGGGAGCAATGTCTAGCAGGCCCCCTTCCTCAGGCAGGTTGGGCCCAGACACACTTCTCCAAACCTCCCTCCCTGCTCGCCCCCCGCGCACAAGTGGCACCTCTGTGTACAGCCAAACAACCATGGCTCGCACACGTACGCATATTGCACACGCCCTGCTGACAGGCTGGAAAGTACAAGCCATGTCCTTGCGCTGACCTTTGGGTGCCCTTTGCGAAGCCATCGGAAAGGATTTCTCATTGTGCAGTCTCAGGGCTTCCAGGGAATTACTCAGCGGGCTGGAATTGTGCACTGTATATGTGACCCCCCTCTTCCCCCCACCCCCCACCCTCCTCTCCCAGCTCTGGAGCCGGACCGGTCCAAGAGATATGTTGCCAGGGTGACAGCGAGGTGTGATGGATGGACAGAGAGTGGCTGCGGAGTGGCAGGGCCGCTGGTCAGTAACCCAGGGCTATGTTTATAAGAAGGAAGAGGCTGTTTCCTGGAGCTAACATAATGCAGCTCTAAAAAAGGCAGGGGAAATACATCATGCAAGGAGAGCGCAGCCATGGGAGGGGAGGGCTGTTGGGGAGCCCAGCACCAGAGAGAGCCTCCAGGTCAAGGTGCCTTTGACAGGGCCTTTTTTATAGGCCATTTGCGTGAGAGTTTGCTGCTGTTTCTCTGTAGCCCTGACAGCAGCTCAAGGCCCAGCCGGGGTTTGGGGAAGGTCTAATCTAAACCGCCACTTTCCAGCCCTTCAGCACAGGACCTGCTGATTTATTTAGAAAATAAATAACAAATCTGACTATTGTTTAACTGCTGTAAAGTGACAGTCCCCCATTAGGAGCCGGCCCCGCGCCCTGTCCCACTGCACACACAGCTTGGCTCGCAGAAGTGTTGGTGTCCAGGACAAAGGAGTTCAGCTGCCACGGAAACAAGAAGATGAATTTACTGGGAAGGGAAAGTCTCGTTCTCATCCTCTGCTACCTTCTGCCTGGTGCAAGGGAGGCCCCGCTCTACCCTACAATGGTCCCAAACGTGAGAGGGGAGAAACCAAGCCCAGCTCAAAGACATAAGTGACAAGAAGTTCCCCAGTCCCTCTCATGGATTAGCACAGTGCTAACCTCGTCCCCACAACCCCCCAGTGCCAAAGACCCATGCGTCTTCCGAGGCGACTAGCCGCCAGGCTGGTTCCACATTTCACCCAATCCAGACTGGCTCTTCCCACCTCGGAACAGGAGGGGATTTCAATACCATGCCCATTGGGATAGTAGCTGGCGTGAATCCAGGGCTCACACTCAGGAATTCACACAGGAAATCAGAGATGAAGAAGACCTATGAGATCACCCACTCCATCTGCCAGGAGCCAGGGCTGTGTTTTAAACGCCTCAAGGAGCAGGTTTCCCCCTCTTCCCTTGAGATGAAGCCAGGCACATCCTGCCGTGGGGAAGGTTTTCCTCATGCTCAGCCTAATTTTCCCTTTATAATTTTATCCCATTTAGCTCCTAGTTAACCCCCCTTGACCCATCCCAAAGAACTGCTCTCCCTCGTGGGTGGTGAAGCCCTTCAGCTATATGCAGACTGTTACCATGTGCCACCACGGGTGCTACTTAGCCAAACGAGACAGAGTTAGCTCTTTCTATAACTTGGATCTTCCAGGCTCTTCTTGGCACTCCCTCTAATTTGTCAACATCCCAGGGATGGCCCTGCCCCTGGGCCCATTGAAGCTGGTGGCAAAACCCCCATTGAAAGGATTTGGCCATCAGAGGGACTATGACCTACTTGCTCCGTGTTAGCTTGTCTGTCTTTTCATACTGTGCACAACACCGTGGTGTCTGAACACCTACTGGCAGTGGCCTTTCTTTGCAGGCATGTCCCATTGCTAACTCACGTCTAGTCTGCTGTTCCCTGGGTCTTGTTCAGCCTTAATAATCTGAGCTGCTCAATGTTTCCACCACAAAATATTTGACATTTTAATTTGAAATTTATTCTTTACATTTTTTCAATTTTCCATGGGGAAATTTTACAATTAAATCTTATTTTTCATTTTGTTTCAGTTCCCATAAAATGTTATTTCAATTTTAGTTTCATTTTGATTACATTTTTTTAAAACTGAAAAACTACTGACATTTTGAAATTCTGAATTTTTGTTTTTTCCATTTGTGCCTCCTGTTTTCTCCCTTTCTCCTTTCTTGTACTGAATGCTGCAGAATTAATGATGTCTGAGGTTGGGATTTTTTTTCACTTTTCTTTTGCTGCTTCATAACTTTTCAAAAGTTGAAGTTTAGAAAAGTGACAGTGAATAAAATGAAAACAACAACAACAACAACAACAACCCAAACTAAACCATGGAGATCGTTCACTGTGTTGTATTCTGGGACAGAAAGGGGAAAAATCAAAAATCCAACATTTTTAAATTTTGAAAAGCTTTTTGGTTTTGAAACTGAAACAAAACAAATATTTTGATTTGAAATGAATTTAAAACTTTTGTTTCAAAATTTTGTGTTGAAAATATTTTTATTTTGAATTTTTTCAGTGGAATCTCATTTTGGGAAGAAAATGTTTTAGTCAGAAAATTCTGGCCAGTGTTAATAATAATGCTCTGTGGCCCAGAATTCTCCCTCCCAGCGAGTATCTGGGTTTGGATTATTTCCTCTCAAGTGCATTAGCTGCATTTTCCCCAAGCTGATTCTGATTTTTGCCCATGTTTTTAATTTTTGTCGCTCTGTTTGGATGAGTCCTTTGTCCTCGGTGTTGTTCCCAACGCCATTTTTCTAGCTCATGAATGGAGATTGTACTTAACACCGATCCTTGAACAAGCTGAATATTATTCAGTGATTTCTTTCTCAGCATTAGATCAGCTTGATAGCTGACTGAATACTAGTTACTGAATAATTTTTATTTCTGGTATTTGGCCATCTCTAAATTTCTCATACCATTGGTCTCAGTTTAGGGTCTTTTACCCAGCTTTCAGTCCACATCACTGTGTTCTTTAGCACATCAGGTGGAATTAACTTTTCAGCTCAGGTGTCAGGAGACAGCAATGAATGATTTTCTAAAATCCAAATTTTAAAAAGTTTGCCTGGTCGGACATATTCTTTACAGCTGCCAGCGTTGCCTATTGCTCATGGCTAATATTAATTTATATTCTGGTGGCACATAGAGGACTCAGTCAGGGGTCAACAACCCTTTTTGCTAGGTGTTGTACAGACGTATAAAAAAAGACACAATCTCTGGCCCTGAAGAGTTTAAGCCAAGACCCCACAATTGAATGTAACCAACAGTAAGAGATCGGGGGAAGGAGGAAGAGGACACGGCTAAGATCATACACTAATGTAGTCTAGCAATGATCCAAACTATTATTTTAAAACCCACTGCTTATTACAATTTTTTCAATGAGGTAGATTTGTCATTTCCCCCCCAGTGAATATTTGCTCCATTGTCTTACTAGGGACAGGAGTTAGCTCCGCTGGACAGTGACAGCTCTTCTGTCAGTTTCTGAAGATCAGTGCTATATTTGCTCATCCCCGGTCTGTCAGTTGGTCAAACTATTTCTAAATGAACCGTCCGTGTGGTGCAGCTAATTCCCTTGTTACGCAGTGCTGGCTGCGCATGTGGTTAGATTTCCTACGTGTTCCCTTACCTGCCTTCGATACAGGGTTATTTTACAGGGCTTGCTTCACTTCCTCATTGTTCAGTTTCTTCTCTTTGTTTTGTCTAGTGGCAGGCGGATTTTTAAAATTGCAGTAACTTGGGCCGTTTTTGAGTTCTTATTCACTGCACCCCCTCCTCATTCATTAGTCTGTAAGGGGCTGTTCCTTTGACACACTGCTGCAGCCAGTGAGAGGAGCTACTCGCACCCCGTGCTAGGAGTTGGACATGACTTCACTTGTCTGTGACTATAGCTCTGGGAGCTCTCTCCTTTGGCTGAGTGACATTTCGGGACCGTTTGCATTTTCATGTCAATCTCTGAGAATTGTTGGGCTAATGCAGCATCTTTTCTGATCAGACAAAGGGAAAAACTGGGTGTTTCCTGGGCAGGAGGCCACAGTGTGATGAGTGAAACAGCAGGAATGAGACTATGAGTCACTCACAAACAGAGAATCAGGCCACAGATTAAGGGCCTTGGCCTGCTCCTGTTGAAGCCAATGGGAGCCTGACTGAACCATAAAGCTAAAGAGTCACAGCAAATGTTAGCGCTGCAGGCAGAGGACAGTCAACACCTTGTTCAAGCACCAAAGTCAGATCCTTAACCACTCAGCCCAAGGAGGCCTAGAAGGTCTCTCCAGACAGCACTGGGACCTTCTTCCCCTCTCTCTGCGGAAATGGGTACCCAGCTTTCTGTAAGGGAACCAGTTCATAACCTCTCTGAGACAGGGGACAAGCAGACATCTTTTCCTTTTGCTAACCATAAGCTGTGGAACCCATCTCTCTCTGGTGTTCTCCAGCTTTGGGTGAGAACATACAGTACGTGGCAAATTCAGTGACTTTGAAGAATGTCTCTTTAGTCACAATGCTATTTCTTTTCATCCCCTGGGGCTGCAGGAAATCTTCCTGGGAAATTATTTCAGATTGGCTGGGACAGTAGAGCAGCACTGCCACATGGATGAAAAACTCACTTGAAGTTTTTTATTTTACCCTGAAATGTAACTGGGCCCAAGAGGTTCAGGTGGGTTTGGATAAACATGTGAGTTCCAAAGGGCATTTTCAATGTAAGAAGGGTCTGCATGAGCTCTCCTCTGACAGCTAGTGATGACTTCATGAACTGATCTTGTTTGCATAGACACGCCCACCCTGCCTAGGTGCACAGCATGATGGGGCGGCTTTGCCCAGGTGCTCACTTTTGGTTGGTGTTGGGTTGCAAGTCACTTTGTTATTGGGTGCAGGGGTAATACAGGGCGTTATCCTGGTGTGGGAATCAAGGGCAGCAGAACTGTGCTCAGCAAAGCCCTCAACTGAATGGCACTTGCTAAGCAGGGGCTAAGGGTGGCAAAGCCCAATAGAGACCGGAGAGGGTGAGGGAGGAGTTTGTACCCAGTGGTGTAGGGGCTGCCTGAGGGTCCCAGGCATCCCTTGACCCTCCCCACTGTGTAATAGCAGAGCTGATTAAGACTCAGTTGAGAATCTTTTGTTGCAGGCCATTAGAGCTGAAATGACTGATAACGAGGTCTCTAAGTATTAGGCCTGCTTTGGGACAGTGTCTCTGGTGAAAGAGAGTTCCCAGACTGCATTAGTAGCAACGCTCCACTACCAACAGCTGAAATCATTGGAAGCTATGGGACCTCAAGACATTCCAGAACTTGCAGTGGAGTGAGCAGTGGGTTGAGCAGAGCAGCAGAAGGAGGGTAGGAGGTGAACTCATGCGAATGCACCTCTGGGTCTTCACGGACCAAAGACAACAGCTGTGAGTGTGGAGGGAGAAGGGAGGGGCACGTTAAAGGAACTTTTGGTTGTTGAACTTAAGAACCTGAGGTAAAGGACACTACCCAATGTACTCTGTGGTGGGTGTTTTGTTCATGGTCTTATGCTTATGAATCCGGCGTATGGCATTTTCCCAAGTTAATGCTGGGTTACTGTCCCCCTTTTTATTAATTTTTTTTTTCTACACACAGTCTCAGTGCTTGCGAGAGGGGAAGTATTGCCTCTTAGAGGCACCCAGGGGTGTAATTTCCCCAGGTTACTGGGTGGGGCTCAAGCCGGTTCTTGTGGTATTATTAGAAAGGAACCCCTAGATACTGAACCTGGCCCTTGTCCCTGCCGACTCCACCTGGAAGAAGGGTTACATCAACATGAACCTTAGAATTTTTTCAATCCCCCTGTCACTGGCTTTGCCACTGTCTGGCAAGGACCTGGAGTACAGAGTAGTAAGGGGAGAATGGGACAGTTCCATAGACTCCATGATAACGTATGAATGAATCACAGAAATTAGAGGAGGAGAAGATCACTTTGGTTGTAATCAGTCTATGCCTCCAGCCAATGCAGAGTTGTTCCCTATAGGATATTCGGTTGTAACTCTCTCCAAGGATGGGTTTCCTCCACTTCTCTTGGGAGACTGTTTTACAGTCAGAAATCTCTCTGTTAGGACGTTTTTCTGTTATTCAGCCTAAATCTCCCTGCTCTTCTGATGTCCCTTCCACTTCTCTACATCTGTATGGTATTGCAGTGCTCAGAACCGTACGTACTTCATGTGCAGCCTCCTAAATGTCTCAGAGCAGGGCCCTCACCCCAGTGCTCCACGCCTGTGTAGACTACTTATATTGTGCCCATAATTGGGATTTGAGGTGAAACCCAAAACTAAATAAGCTTTTTGTTCGTGGGTTTGTTTTGCTGCATCACTGTGGTGCTGCCAGCTTGTGCTTAGTTTGCTGTTTCACTGTCTCCCCCAAGTCTTTGTGTTCACTGTGGTTTATTGTTTTGATTTGCAAAATGGTGATAACAACAGCTGCCTGCCACCTGTGGGTGTGTAAAGATCAGTGTGCTAACGTTTGCATGGGGTTGTGAAAATGAGAAGTGCTGTGTGAATTCTTGTATTCTGATTAATAACACAATGTGTTCTTGTTTCATCACCACATCATTTCAGAGAGTTTAAGGTCAGAAGGGCCCATTTACTGTATAGTGTTAGTTTTTTAACCAGAATGTCGTGCACTACTAAGTCAGCTGCCTCACAAAAATGTAAGGATATTACATCTACCAGTCACCTTTACCACTAGTTTCTTATAACTCCCTGTTTATGATCCTTCAGGCAGTTTCCAGTCCATATGGCTGTCTCATATCCAAACCCATTTGAATGAAGTTTTCAAGTAAGATTTCATGGGACACTATTATAAGATAGACATGGAATAACAATAATTTGCCCTTATATGGTGCAGTTGAGCCCAAAGTGCTTTGTAACTATAACCAGACTGTGCCACTGAAATGCAGCCACCTTTGGGGCATAGTATAGCAACAACTATCTGGTGCATGGCTGCAAACTCTACAGTGTGCTAAAGACAGGAGATCCAGCCCCCAGTCTGGTTAACAGGTAACCTTTCAGCCAGGACTCTACCTGTCTTCTGTATATGCGCATGCAAGATCACATCTACTTGGGCTTTGGAGGTGCTGATGCCAGTTAAAAATCCTCACATCTGCATGTGCCCTTTATAGAGTCCAGCATCTCTGCATGTGCCATTAATTGAATGTGCACCCCCAATGGATTTTGTGGGTAGAGATTCTAACCCTGGTATGTGCTGGAGTATCAGACTGGTTAGTGTGTAAGTGCTGGCATGTTAGCTGGCACATCTAGATGGAGAACAGGCTGGGACAGGGTGTTCTGGGGCCCCGTGAGCCTGGAGGATGCAGGTGTTAGACTGTTTGAACACACAGGTGTTTGCCCTTACCAAGCATGGTTGCCAGTGGTGGGGGAAGACAATTTTGTATGTGCACAAGCAGATGCTGTCCATTGCAACTTACCTTAGAATGGGCCCCGGGCTCTGTAATGTCCACACAGAGCAGGCAAGGCCTGGGGTTTGAAGGTCTCCTCTCATGACATCCTGCCGAGTCCCCTTCCCTCACTAATCTTGTCATTCTATTCAAAACAGTCCTCGAGGGGTTGTTTTGTTTGGCGAGGTCTGTTATTTACAAACCCCATCCTGCTTATAGCTCATGGTTTCATTATCCTCTAGATGTTTACAGAGATCCTTCGCTTCATATTTGCGCTATTATTTTCCTGGGGACCCCAGTGGGACTCACCAGACAGTCATTGTCTGGCTCCTCCTCTCCCACCCCCCATCCTTTTTACAGATCGGTACATTTCCCCCTCAGCCCTCTGCTATCCCCTGCTTCTCCGAGGTCATTGTCAGTGGCCTGCCGACTCTGTTAGCTAATGTCAGCAACACCCGAAGGTGCATCTCACCTGGAATGTTCTGCTTTCCCCACCTTTCCTACCCTGCTTTCTATGAGGAGCTGGTTTTACAAGGTTGGACTCAATTCCTGATGGTCTTTTCTTCTTGTCCTTGTTTTCTTGCTAAAGGCAGATTTTTTGAAAGTGATTCAGAAGCTCAGCCATTTTCAGATCATCACTGAACTCACCTCCTCACATGTATCATTTGCCCGCCTGTCTCTCCACTATCCCCTTCCCTGACCTATTTCTGGAACCCTTTCTTACTCCCCTCACTCCATTCGGTGCATTTTCACTGCCCTTGTCTTGTCCCTGCAGCTGTAACTGGCCCTACACGTTTGTGTGTGCTGGGTTCCTTCTTACTCTTAGGTTCTTGATCGCTTGTGAAGCCACGTGGGCCAATCCTTAATCCTCACATTTAGCCTTATCAAAGCACTTCCAGTTTACTGCACCTTAATTAGAGTGCCCCTTAGGAGTCTCCAGCCGGCTTGCATACTCATGAGCCAAATCCTGAGTGCGTCGCCTCACTTTTTCTCAATCTTTACTGAGACAAACTCCCACTGACTGGGTGAAAAGTGAATAAGGGGCTTGGGTCAGGCCTGGGACCAGGGGCTCTAGGCCTCAGGCCTGGGGCAGGGGGCTGGGGTGCAGGTTGCCAACCCTCCAGGTTTCCCTGGGACTCTCCCAGAATCGGGCTCTATCTCTCTGAGGCTACTGAAGCCAAACCGGGAGATTTTAGGTGCTAAAAGTCCGGCGGTGCAGTGGGACTAAGGCAGGCTCCCTGCCTGCCCTGGCTCCGTGCCACTCCCAGAAGTGGCCAGCACGTCCTTGTGGCCCCTGGGGAGGCGGCCAGGGGGTCTCTGCACGCAGGGCCGGCTTTAGGAAGTGCGGGGCCCAATTCGAACAATTTTGACGGGGCCCCGGCAGGGAGGACGAAAAAAAAAAAACACGTAAAAACAACACGCGGGGCTTGTACTCACCAGGCAACGCTCTGAGTCTTCGGCGGTGGGTCCTTCACTCGCTCCGGGTCTTCAGCCGCCGGTGAAGGACCCGCCACCAAAGTGCCGCTGAAGACCCAGAGCGCCGCCGGGTGAGTAAAAATTAAAAAGGCGCCTCTAGCCAGGGAAGGGATTCTCGGCCACTTGCCCCCCACTCTGGACGGCCCTGCCACTGGGCGCGGGGCCCTCTTAGGCACGGGGCCCGATTCGGGGGAATTGGTGGAATTGGCCTAAAGCCGGC
Source organism: Terrapene triunguis (assembly GCF_002925995.2). Taxonomy (NCBI): domain Eukaryota; kingdom Metazoa; phylum Chordata; order Testudines; family Emydidae; genus Terrapene; species Terrapene triunguis. The sequence goes on from NW_020696736.1 coordinate 19,939, forward strand.
CCTGTCTGCACGCTGCCCCCACCCCAAGCGCCGACTCCGCAGCTCCCATTGGCTGGGAACTGTGGCTAAAGGGAGCTGCGAGGGTGGTGCTTGAAGGCAGGGGCAGTGTGTGGAGCTCCCTGGCCCCCGCAGGGATGTGCCGGCTGCTTCCAGGAGTGACGCGGAGCCAGGGTAGGCAGGGAGCCTGCCTTAGCCTCACTGCGCTGCTGACCAGGAGCTGCCTGAGGTAAGCACTGCCCAGCTGGAGCCTGCACCCCTGACCCCCTCCCGCACCCCAACCCCCTACCCCAGGCCTGAGCCCCCTCCAGCACCCAAACTCCCTCCCAGAGCTTGCACCCCTCACCCTCTCCCACACCCCAACCCCCTACCCCAGCCCTGAGCCCCCTCCAGCACCCAAACTCCCTTCCAGAGCCTGCTCCCCTCACCCCCTCCTGCACCCCAACCCCCTACCCCAGCCCTGAGCCCCCTCCAGCACCCAAACTCCCTCCCAGAGCTTGCACCCCTCACCCCCTCCTGCACCCCAAGCCCCTGCCCAAGGCTCAGCTTGGAGCCCCCTCCCACACTCTGAACCCCTTGGCCCCAGCCCAGAGCCCACACCCCCTCCCGCACTCCAACCCACTGCCCCAGCCCGGTTAAAGTGAGTGCGGGTGGGGGAGAGCGAGCGACCGAAAGAGGGGGGATGGAGTGAGTGGGGCGGAGCCTCGGAGAAGGGGCGGGGTGGGGCAAGGGTGTTTGGGTTTGTGTGATTAGACAGTGGGCAACCCTAGGTCTAGGCCTCCATGCCCTCTGAACTGTTGCCTTCAGGGTGACTAGACAGCAAGTGTGAAAAATCAGGACAGGGGGTGGGGGGTAATAGGAGCCTATATATGTAAAAAATCCAAAAATCAGGACTGTCCCTATAAAAGCGGGACATCTGGTCACCCTAGTTGCGTTCTGCGAATGCCCATCACTTACGCTGAACTCAAGCAGTGTGCGGTCAGTGTTACCAACTTCTCTGGGATGTCTGTGCTCCAGTGGGTCCCTCTCTCTCAGGAAGAAGCCAATGCAGGGAGGATTTTGCTGCTTGCTTCATCGACTCAGAGTAGAAGCTGAATCAGGCAGAACCCAGGATTTGGCCTTTTAATTTTATTCTCCATCTCCTGCCTCACTTTGCCTGGTGGAAGCACGTGCTGAAGAAGCTCCTTCCTCTCCACTGTCTCTCTCTAGCTTGGATCCAACCTACTTTCCTCACTCCACTTGGGACTGCAGGGATCTTGGAGCAGGTCCATCCCCATTGCCCCACCTGCAGTTCTCTTCCTGGGTCTCTGCAGCCTCACCTCCCTTCACTCCTGTCACTTTCCCCCACAGGGCCTGTGAATGGGGATTCCCAGGGCATTCCTCACCCCTCCCATCACAGCCCTGGCACCTGGGAGGCAGTGCAGCACCTTGTACCCCTGTTCTTTCTCTCTCTCTCAGACGTCCCAGGCCACATTCCTCACGCTTCAGTCACCGGCCAGGACTGTTTGCCTCCTCTTCCTCTCCCCATCAGCTGGGGCAGGGGTGGGGGGGGGGGCACTGTCTGCTCTCGGCCTCTTCTTAGACTGAGATTCAGAGGGAATATGGCATGAGAGGAAATTCAATAAATGAAGAGTCCTGTGCTGATGGAGAAGGGAGGGGGAGAGGGTAGGTCCCAATGGAGGGACGGCTACTCAGAGAGGACCCAGTCAGAGAGGGACATAGGCAATAGTCACTATCACGCCTTTATCAGAGTCCCTGCCCAGCACAGCAGTGAACGTCTGTCTCTGCTCTCCACTGACGCGAGCACCATTGACTGTGAGGTCAGACTCTGCTACTTTTACTCATGTGGAGTAGTGCCTTACTCGGGTCCTGATCCAGAGCTCAGCAAAGTCGGTGGAAAGACGCCTAATGGGCTTTGGACCAGAACTCCCTGGGTGGGACTGCTTGCAGGGCAAAGTCCATGTCATTGAGTAAGGGTGGCCGAATCTGGCCCATAGTAAGTATAGAAAATGTGCCGTTAGATTGACGGTTTGTACGGCCCAGTAAGTGTAAAGCACAGACTCTGGTTACTCTCTCGTATAGCCACCCTGCTGGGGGCTGGCCTGGCCTGTAGCACGTGGGCACAGACAGGGTCACTCCAGGGTGTGTTGGAGGCTGTTGTGTACATAGGAATGTGGGAATTGCCAGACTGGACCAGTCGCAAGGTCCATCTAGTCCAGAATCCTGTCTCTGATGCTGCAGAGGAAGTTGTAGGAATTTGGAGTGTGGGATAATTTGCCCCTGCACAGATCTCGTCCCATTGTCTAATAGTACCCTGAGTTCAACCTGAGCAGTACTGAAAGCAAATTTCTAGCCTGGAGTTCCAGCCTTGCTCCCCACAGTTCCCTGCCTTTAGCAGGTCCCGTGTGTCTAGGCTGCATGTCTGGGTGCCAGTCGCTGGGCGCCTGGCATGGGACGTGGTGTACCCGCTTTCCTCATTGGAAACTGTGCACTGCAGCAGACATGCCCCCCCCAACCCTGCTTATTCCGGTAGGAGACGGGGGGGACGGGGGACCCTGGGAAGAGTTTTAAACCCTCATGTTCTGCATCCAATGTGGAGGTTTCAAAATGTTGTGGCACTGCTGCTTGGAGACTACAGCCTATGCAAGTGAAATTCATGCCCATGCCAAGGGCCAGGACAGGGCCATGGGCTGCTCCCACTTAAACCCTCAGGCCTATGTACCACTCCTGTCCCTATTAAGCACAGAGGCCTTGTGCTGGCTCTGTGCCCAGGACTGAATTCCCTCTATCTGAGCAGTGCAGCACATGCGCCTTAAAGACAGTTGCTTTGTCTTGGAATTCTGCATGGACCGGCCATTTTAAGAGCCTGCCTTTTAAAAAAAATTATGGGATGGGAGCAGCCATCTTGACTTTCTCGTCTCTGTACAGAAACAGTATTTAGAGGGGGTGTACCCCTGGCTTGTGCAGTTCCTATGTTCCTGTGGGATGTCAATTCCAAACTTAACCCCAAAACTGTTCAGACCTGGGTGCCTGAAGTCAGGCTCCTAAGCAGAAGTGGGTTGGCTACCTGAGGTACTCAGCGCTCCCATCTGCAATGTATTTAGCTGCACACACTCCTGTGAGGAAGAGCTGTGCTATTATGCCCATTGCCCAGATGGGAACTGAGGCCCACAGGGCCAGCTTTTCCAGGGTATGTAGGCACCTAAAATGCAGACAGGTGCCTCGTGGGATTTTCAGAAGCAGCTGAGCTGCCTCGAATCAACGGGAGGCAGGGCCTTAACCTGCCTAAGTGCTTCCGAGAGTCCCACGAGGCTCCCATGTGCATCTTTAGGCATCTAAATTCCTTTGTAAATCTGGCCCAGAGAGGCTGAGTGACTTGCCCAAGGCTGCCTGGGAAGCAGCAGGGCATGGAGCCTGGCCTTCTGCACCCTCTCCTGGTTTGATTTCACAACAGCGCAGAGCCCCTGCCGGTCCCATTGGCCACACTGGGGTTCGAGGCCGTTCAGCACTTCTGTGACCTAATCCGCTTTTCTTTCGGAGCCTATCGTTAGGCACCTGGGTTTGAGCATTTTTGGCCAAACTCTTGTCGTGGGGGAGGGATCGACTGGATGTGTCGTGGGGTGTTTTGTTTTTCTGAACATGGTTTCCTGTGAATGGTGCAGCCGCCATGTCATTTCCAGGGCTCTATTCAGAGTGGGCTGCGACGCAGGGTGTGAGCAAGAGATTACAGAGCCCAGCCTGATGTTGTTCCTTGAGAGTTCCAGCAGTCCAGCTTTCCGAGCCCTGCCAGGGACGTGCTGGCCTCCACTGGGCGTGATAGAGCGACGTGTGAATTACAGCATGGCCTGGGAGTCTCTGCTCAGCGAAATGGGGGACATTTTTTTTAAACAAGCCACATTTATGCCAAGATCTTTTGAATAAAAAATTCCAAGTAAAGAACACGAGTGACCATTTGCTTCCCAACCCGGCTTGTGGTTTGTGAGCTGTTGCCTGCATGGACGCAGGGTTTAAGTGGTGCTTTGGCCTGGGGCATTCTCTGCGCAGAGGGGAATGTCACGTCGATTGTAAGCATTTAAGTGCACAGACTGCCTCCATCTTTGCCTTTTGCCCAGCACCAAGTGCACTCGTAGTGTTAAATAAATAATTACCGCGGGTTATATCATTGCATCAGTATTTAGGCAAAAATCTCCCCCCACCTTGATTTCAATGGGGCGCTCTGGTTAAAACCCAGCTGATATTTCTGCACAATTAGTCTGGTCAGTTGGGATCATTTATTATATTGTGACTTCCTGGCGTGGTCCCTGTGGATACTCACCCGAGGAGGGCTTCAGCACCCGGCTTATTGGGCCATTGTGCTGTGCTTTCCCCAGGGTCGGGAGTTGCTGTGCTTGTGGGAATGCAGTGGCTCGGGCTGCAGAAAGGTCAGTGCCTTTGTCTTGTTGCAGGGAGTTTATCTCTGGGGATCTTGTCTGGTTTCCTGGGTCAAGCTTCACCTCCTCTCTTATCAGCAAACACAGGAACAGCCCACTCCAGAGCCAAACTGCACCAGCACCTCTCGACCCCCCTCCAACGGGAGGCAAGGCAGTACGTCCCTCCCACGCGAACAAGCAGAACTGGGCCTGTCCCGAAGGGCTAGAGTGGAACACATGCAGACCTGCTCCCACACACACACCTGAACTCCCATCACACGTCGCCCCCTCCTGCTCCCTCCCATGCTCAGCTGCCCGGGACACGCTACGGCAGTGGCTGGAGTCAGTGGATTGCACCTCGCTCTCACACCGTGTTCCTGTACTGACAGGCACTAGAACGGGAACTCAGCGAGGCGATGGCGCCAGCAGGACCCTCGCCGCCCCGTCACTGCCTGCTGGCGACCCCTGTCCCCAGGCTGCAGGGGAACTGGCGCTCCATGTTGAGTAGTGAGCTGCACCAGAGGGCCCCGCCTTCCGCCCCCAGGAGAAGTCCCCTTCCCAGAAGCTCCTGCCGGACCCCTCCAGCTGTCTCCGCAAACCCAAACCATTAGCATTTCCTGTTCAAACATTGCCAGTAAATAAATGGAGACATCATGTCACAAACCCGAATGACCCAGAGGCGGGTCTGCGGCCTGGATGGACACGACCACCCAGCGCCCGACCCCCTGGCTGGGAGCCAGGCCTGCCTTTGTTTGAATTCCCGGGTGAGTAAGTGCTCGGGCTGACGCCAGCCAAACAGTGAAAAATTATTTTTAATATTAAATAAATCATTTTCAGTAAATCTGCCTCATACCAGGGTCCAGAAAGCCCCATCGGTCCGTATTCCCTCGCGGCGCAGGGGCAGCTGGAGGTCTCTTTCCCAATCTTCGTCAGCAAGACTCTGGAGCCCCCGCTGGCACTGACTGGACACTGTTGTGCAGCGAACTCCCTGAGGCTGTGTTCTCTGACTGGCTGCAGGGAGGAGGCGGCACAGGACACTGCGGGGAGGAAGCTCCCGGCTGGCCTCAGGGGAGCCCTGCTGGAGGTCTGGTGGCAGGATGCTCAGAGCTGCTGGCCCTGCTGACCGAAGGGGCTCACGCTTGCACTCGCCAGCCTCCGAAGTGTGGCTGGGCAGAGACTTGTGCAGAGCGTGATTTGCAGAGAAGCTGGGAGCTCTGAACACTGGGTACCCGCCTGCCTAGTGTCATGGGCCTGACCAGGGCACAAGGAGTTTCCACCAGCTCCTGGGGAAGCATTTAGGGCCCCCTGCTTTTAACAGCCATTTTCTGGCCCCGGTGAGGGATGAAGGAGCTCAGGAGGGGATGGGCCATTGCCAGCTGTGAAACGGGCAGTGTCATTGATTGGCATCCGGACAGAGCATCGCTTGGGGCAGGGAGTGCAATATGAGATGATGCAGCTTTATCTGGTGGGATTTCATCTTTCCTGCAGATCCCAAAGCACAAGCAGAATGCAGTGGTACCAGGCAGAGGGCAGCCGGTGGCATAAAACCACACTACGCAGGGAATACATTCACCCCTCCAGCCAACAGAGAGGGAGAGACATGCTCCGGGGCATGAGAAGGAGGCTGAGGAGAGGAGTGTGCCTGTGAACCTGTAGGGCACTGGCCAGTCCCCCTGTGCTTATTCCCTTTGGGGCTGACCAGGTATTATTTTATGGCGATCACAAGCGTACTGGGCACTTCACAAAAAACCGCAGCTAAGCTGGGCCCTGCCCTGATGTGAGGGCAAGCGAGGCCATAGCAGACACCGGGAGTGGGTGGAAAGATGTCGCGCACAAGACTCGGGGAGGCAGTGATGCAGTTCAGGTGTCTGTTGGGATGCGTATTGGGGTTTGCGCTGTGCGTGTGGTGGGGTGTAGGGGGCACGGGGGGCCTAGGAGGGCTGAAATGGGATGAGATGGAGGCTTGCAGCTTCCAGAGTGCAACTGGGGAGGGGGAGGGATTCTGGTGCTGGAAGGTGAGGCTGGCGGCTTGCATGGAGCTGTCCAGATGCAACCTGCTTACACCTGGGTCCCTGGCTCCCCGCTCCTCTAGCCCTGCTCTCCAACACAAGCCGTGTGCTCCTGCAGCTGGTGCCAGGCGCTCCCCCAGGGGAGCCGGCGGGGCATTGGGGATGGGGAGGGAGCGCAGCTCCGAGCAGTGACACCTGGGGGGCGGGGGGCGGGGGGGCTGGCTGCCTAGCGGTAATTCCCTGCCAGGCTCCTGGTATGTGGGTCCTAGAGCTCCCCCTGCTGGTGGCAATGATGCTTTCCTTGTTGGTGACAGGTTTCAGAGGGGCAGCTGTGTAAGTCTGTATCAGTAAAAACAGCGAGGAGTCCTTGTGGCACCTCAGAGACTAACACATTTATTTGGGCATAAGCTTTTGTGGGCTAGAACCCACTTCACCGGATGCATGGAGTGAAAAATACAGTAAGCAGAGTGTGTGTGTGTGTGTGTATATATATATATCACAGCACATGAAAAGATGGGAGTTGCCTTACCATGTGTGGGGTCAGTGCTAACGAGGCCAATTCAATTAGGGTGGATGTGGCCCATTCCCAACAGTTGACAAGAAGGGGTGAATATCAACAGAGGGAAAATTATTTTTTGTAGTGACCCAGCCACTCCCAGGCTTTATTCAGGCCTAATTTTATGGGGTCAAGTTTGTGAATTAATTCTAGTTCTGCTGGGGCCCTGGGCTCTGTGGTCTGTGCAGCGCCTGGCACACTGGGGCCCTGCGTTCAGCTGGGAATTCTACGGTTTGGCTACACTGCAGCTGGGCGCGATCCTCCCGGACCAGGTGGCCAGACTTGCTTTAGCAGGGCTCAGGCTAATGTGCTGACAGTAGCAGTGCGGGCGTGTGGCTCAGGGTCTTGGGCCTTGGCCAGGTGGGCTTGGGAGCCCAAGTTGCAGCCCGAGCTGCAGCGTGCATACGGCTGTTTTTGCGCGCTCAGCTGAGCCTCACTAGTGTTGGTCTGACTGGCCAGGCTGGGAGGATCACGCCTGCTGTGGTGTAAACACTCCCTGAGATGGGCCTGTCATATCAATAATAACATTCAGAAATAAAAACCCAGTAAGCCAAGCAGAAAACAAAGCAGCTGCATTAGGAAGGGCCGGGAGGATGGTCCAGTGGTCAGGGCCCCAGCCTAGGACTGGCGAGACCAGGCATCAGCTCCCTTCTCTACCACAGACTCCCTGTGCGATGCTGAGCAAATCACTTAACCTCCTTGTGCCTTGATTGCCCAGCGCCGTCATGTTGCTGGGAGCCCTGTTCTGCCTCCCAGGGTGTTGGTGGGCTAGGTACAGCGTGGCGTTAAACACCTGTCCCAGGGAGGCATTAGGTCAATGGAACCGCAGGACCCCCAGGCAGTAAACCAAACTGGGCTGTGGGTGACACAGAACAGGGCTTCCCACCTGCCTGCCCTGGAGCACCCAGTGCTTTCACAGTTACGCATTACAGCAAAGTGCTTCTAGTTTATTTCGTGTATCCACAGGGACCTGACTTGGGCATTGCAGCTTCCGTCCAGTCACAGCTACCTGTGTGAGTGGCAGCACCTGCCCATAGCCCAGGCACCGCCCCCTGGCGCAGCTGTATCAAAGTCACCTGTATTGTCGGTATTCTGCTGGATTGGTGGCCCACAGTGGTCGTGGCCATGGGTCTGCCTGTGGGTTGTGGGGGTGGGAGCTGCATCGTCACACAGATAACATGCGTGTAGATGCCATGGTTGCCTGGTCCTGGTGCAGCGCTCATTCAGACAAGCCCAGCCTCCCTTGGATGTGGGGCTCCAAGGGAAGAAGTATTCTTCCCGTCCGTCTATAATTTGTTGTTGATTCTTGCTTGTATGTCCCCCCAGGATCCAGATGGGAGCACGCAGGGCCTGGAACCCCAGTGTGAGCACCCCATCCTGGCTGACCCCATGTGGCCCAGCCAGTTCCCCGCTTCCTTTCTTCCCCCCACATCCTGTATTCTGCACCAGCCCCAAACCCCCAGGGATGTATGGGGGTGGAAAGCGCTGCAGTGGGTCAGTGACAGCTAGAGAGGATTTATCTGGGGGCTCTGGAGAGTTTCGCACTAGTGTCCCTGTTTCTGTTCAGTCTGTGTCAGATCCAGAGTCTGGGGGTGCAGCCAGGTGATTCAGTGCCCCACTGAGTCACACGAGCCTTGGGCGTTCTCCTCTCTCTCTTGGTCGCAGGCCGACTAAGCTCTTCCCGTTTCCTTTCCTCCAGAAGCTGACCAGACACACTTTGCTGTAATGTTGTTACATTTTAAGAAATGTTTTACAGATTAAAGATGCACGTTACTGTGTGACACGTTTTCTGGGATCTCCTGCCTTACTGGTTACCAATGGCAGTTTGTTTTTCCTTATGCTTCTGTGTCCTGCATGGGGTGGGGGCAGTCCGGGGGCGCGGGGAGTGGGAGCTGAGTTCTGTCATGATTGAGCAGAGCAGAGACCAGCCAAGTCCCACCCTGCCCTGGCAGCCCCTGGGCCTGCCTGGACCTGGGTGAGGTGGTGCTTGGCAGGTGATAGAGCCGGTGGCTCTGGGTTCTCACGGGAGGGCAGGGAAGAGCACTGGGAGATTTCACTGGCAGAACCCATTGAGCGCTGAACCAGCGTGGGTTGAATCGGTGCATGCAGAGTTGCCCAGAGATGATCAATCATGCTAACAGTGGGGATGCCCACGAACCATTTGGAGCACTTCTGTGTGTGGGCACAAATTGCGAAATCCCGGCCTTTCCCATGGAATGGAAAGTCCAGTTCCCGCACAGCTCGTGTGAGGCCCCACAATCTGCCTGGTGTGGAGAACAGGCAAGATGTTTGCACTTGGAAAGCAGGGGCCTGCAACAGCTGCAGCGGCCCGGTGGCCTTTCAGGTCAGCGCTGTCAGTCTGAGCAGACGAGCTACTGGAATCCGAACTGGTGTGAGCAGGACACACAAATGTTGGCCCAGTGGGTGATGTCTCAATACCAGCCTAGGCGAGTGGGCCTGTCGCTATGGGGAGGGGCTTTGATACAGCTCTGGGTGGGGGCCCCAGGGCTGGAATCGCAGGGGTGGGTTGTGAGTCGGGATTGAGGGGCACTGACCGAGGTGGGGGCCCCAGGGCTGCAGTAGCAGGGGTGGGTTGTGAGTCGGGACTGAGG
>NW_020696737.1:0-1469 GCF_002925995.2 Terrapene triunguis
TTACAAAGTCTAGAATGTTAGTTCCTGGAGAAGGCGTAAACCCCTCCCATTGCTGCTTCACCAACTGTAATGGCCCCTTAACCTCGCGGCCATACACAAGTTCAAATGGTGAAAACCCTAAACTGGGATGTGGTACAGCCCTGTAGGCAAAAAGCAACTGCTGCAACACTAGGTCCCAATCATTGGAGTGTTCATTTACGAATTTACGTATCATGGCCCACAAAGTTCCATTAAACCTCTCCACCAGACCATTGGTTTGATGGTGATGAGGGGTGGCAACCAAGTGATTCACCCCATGAGCTTCCCACAGGTTTTTCATGTTCCCTGCCAGGAAATTAGTTCCCGAATCTGTAAGGATGTCGGAGGGCCAACCTACCCTGGCAAAAATGTCTGCTAATGCCTGGCACACACTTTTAGCCTTGGTGTTGCTTAAGGGTACAGCTTCCGGCCATCGGGTAGCAAAATCCATGAAAGTCAGTACGTACTGCTTTCCTCTGGGTGTCTTCTTTGGGAAAGGACCCAGAATATCCACAGCTACTCGCTGAAATGGGACCTCAATTATGGGTAGTGGCTGGAGAGGGGCTTTAACCTGGTCTTGGGGCTTTCCCACTCGTTGGCACACCTCACAAGACCGGACATAATTAGCAACGTCCTTGCCCATTCCCTCCCAGTGGAAAGACTTCCCGAACCGGTCTTTACTCATAGACTCATAGACTCATAGACTTTAAGGTCAGAAGGGACCAATATGGTCATCTAGTCTGACCCCCCGCATGATGCAGGCCACAAAAGCTGACCCCCCCACTTTCCCTTAACTCTGCTGTTGAAGTCTCCAGATCGTGATCTAAAGACTTCAAGTCGCCTCTTTGGTTCTGTTCACCCCAGAATGGCCACTGGGATGATCATGGGCTAAGCTCAAGAGCTTTATCCGATACTTAGTGGGAACTACCAACTGTCTTTGAGGATGCCAGTCTTGCTGGTGCCCACCAGAAAGAGTCTCCTTGTATAAAAGTCCTTGTTCTACGACAAACCAGGATCGGTTAGAAGAGCTGAGAGGCGGTGGGGTGCTCTGTGCCGCCGCCCAAGTTTTTGAAGGCTGTCATCTGCTTCCTGCTCGGCCTGGAACTGTTCCCTTGATGCTGGAGACATCAGTTCCTCCTTGGACTGGGGACTGGGGCTTGGTCCCTCTGGAAGCGATGCAGGTGCTGGGGCTGTTTCCATTGACTGTGAACCGCTGTCCGCTGGTGCACTATGTGGTATTTCAGGCTCTGGCTGAGCCTCTTGGGTAAGGTTATCTGCTGCTTCCGCCAGTTCAGGCTCGCTGGTGCCCTCTGGCATTGGAGTTGTAGACGGGTTTGCAAGCGCTGGACTCAGTGCTGGCAATGGTTCTGGTGCTGGTTGCGTTGCCAGTTCCGGTTCTGGGACTGGCTTTGGCTGGGTCTCTGGGATTGGATCCACTACGGCTGTTGCAG
>NW_020696738.1:0-1374 GCF_002925995.2 Terrapene triunguis
TCATCTTTTTAGTCTCTCCTTGTATGGAAGCCATTCCAGACCCTTGATCATTTTTGCTTCTCTTTTCTGAGCCTTTTCCAGTCCCCACAGCCTAACATCGGTTTCAGAGACCCCCATCCCCTCCACTGGCACGACATGTAGCTGACAGGAAAGCAGGACAGCCATGCAGCAAAGGGCTGAGATAGGGCATTCAGAGTAAGGCATGGAGCTGAAGCCCAGGATCAGACTCTGGAAGGGATAACAGCCATTTCAGCACATCAGGGATGGACTCAGATGACCGAGAAGAATGCCAAGTCTTGAGCCCACACTCCCGAACAATGACAATAGACTCATCCATAGACACGGTTGTGCACAGACCCAGGCGTTTATATAGGGGAAATTTTCCGACATTTACTTCAGGGGGAATTTTGTGCCACAACACAATGCAGAATTTGCGCAGAATTTCATTTCCTCCCTCTCACAGCAGAATTGGTGCTGCAGAGCTGCTGGCTGTCAGTAGCACATGCGGGACCTACCAGAGCCTGGCTCTCCAGCTTGCAAATACATGACAATGCCAGGGGGAGGGGGAGGGGGAGGGAGAACTGGACTGTTCCGCACAGGTGCAGTTCCCAGCATGTCCTGAAGGAAGGAAATGGCGTGCAGGAAACTCTGTACAAGCCTGGGACCCAGCATCAGGCTGTTTCTCCCTCTGGATCCTTGGGCTCTTGGTGGTAGGGGGTGCAGGTGTCTGGGCTAGGGGGGTGCCCCACAGCTGGACTCTGGGGGTGTGGGTGTCTAAGACTGGAGGGGCAGAGATCTCTCCCAAGATGTGCCCAGCTGACATGTGTGACACAGTCAGACAGGTGCCCAACAAAAGCATAACAAAGAAACAGGAACTGGGCTGTCATAGGAGTTTCTTTGACTCTCTACTCCTGGGGGAATTTTTTTTGCTGGCTGACAGGTATTTTGAAATAAATTACCAAAATAATTCAAACTGTCAAAATAACAATATAATCACACCAAATAAAATATGCAGAATTTTAAAATATTGTATGCAGAATGTTTAATTTTTTAGCACAGAATTCCCTCAGGAGTACACATTACTACACCACTATGCGGGTGGCTTCCTACATTCCAAATAACAATGGCCTTTTCAGTTTAGGTTACATCCCCTTGGAAGTAATACTGTTAGGTTTCCTTGGATAGACACACCCTAGCTATGAGATTTCAATCAGGTTTTGCAAAACCAAACTGAATGCTATAGCTGCTACACCTGTGTACAGCTTCCACTGACTCCAGTAGCAGCTATACCTGAAGAGCTACAACTGTGTTGAGCTCCACTGTGCCAAACTCAGACCTGTTTGTAAGCCTCGACTTTTGTTCAACCAATAGCGG
>NW_020696739.1:0-1575 GCF_002925995.2 Terrapene triunguis
TGTTTATTTTTAAGCTTTTTTGTAGTTTTATAATTTTTATTTTTCACAGTTGTGGGAAATTATGGTGGGAGGTCAGATAATTTTCCTCATGGCAGTAGAAGTTGAGATTCAAAGAGTTCAAGCTTTAAAGATGTTAATATGCCTATCTCATCAAACTGGAAGAGAATCTGAAAGGTCATTGAATCCAGCCCCCTGCCTTCACTAGCAGGACCAAGTACTGATTTTTGCCCCAGATCCCTAAGTGGCCCCCTCAAGAATTGAACTCACAACCCTGGTTTTAGCAGGCCAATGCTCAACCCACTGTGATATAGTGTGACAAATATCTTGTAACTTAGGGGATCTTTGAGGGTTTTTTTGGTATTTCAGGAACCTTGTAAGGAAACAAAATGTCACCAGTACCAAAAAAGAAGTTGTCAGGTGTGTAGAAGAGGACACAACTGAGGAAATGACCGCAATGAAGAAAGGTGCAGATGCAATGAAAAAATACTTGAAATGTGTTAACGTCAACCTGCGCAATAGTAGCGAGAAGGTCACAGTGCAGACATCAGAGGAGAAATGCATAAGTGATCCACAATTTAACGCTCAAGAATCATTGCAAGAGAAACAAAGAGACCCTTGGTGACGACATTTGTGATCCTGCTTGATGGCCCAATCTAATGCCCAAAATTCGAGTTCTGCTGGTGACCAACAGGCTATCAAAAGTAAAGGACATGGGTTTTCCTCTGGATAAGCAGAATCACCATTTTTCTATGATGTTTTTATACAGAAAGCTTGAAAATGGTGAAGATCTGAAACGTCGCTGGCTGCTTTACTGTTTCTGCTGCAAGCTCTTCTGCTTGAATCCAAAATCATCCTTAGCATTTGAGAGGTCAAATGATTGGAAGCACATGTCTCAGATCTTGTGTGTCATGAAAAGTTGCATAGTCATTTCAATTCCTTCCAAACGCGGGTCAAAGCAGAACAAAGGATAAAACAGGATAATTGCCTCCATGTGGAGCTTCAACATGTGACTAACAAAGAGACAAAACAGGGGGAGAACATTATAAAGAGGTTCATGACCACAACTCTTGATCTTTCTAAAAATAATACAGCTTTCCAAGCCTCATCTCACGGGGGTTTTGTGGTGAACAATGGGAACTTCCTGGGTTCGGTGGGTTTACTAGGAATGTATGAGGAAGTAATGAAGGGACATTTGCAATACATACTTTGCAGGGAGGTGATGGATCACTACCGATAACAAACAGCTGAAGTCCAGGATGCCCTCATCACATTGGCTGAATCGGAGCAGGCAGACATTGGTGTCCATTATGAATCACTTACCCTGGTATGTTTCTCAAAATATAAAACTGTCACAAGCGATATCAGAACTGGTGGCAGCAAAATTACACAGAGTTGCCTACTGAGTCTTAGAATCCTGCAGAACAATGGTTTTTTTTAATTTTTCGTTGTTATTTATTTAGTGTTTAATTTAATGTTCAATTCATTTATCACTAAGATATAATGTTATATTTATGACATATAGTTTATTATTTGAATACAATTGAATTTCATTGAATTGAATTTTGTGTCATTTCT
>NW_020696740.1:0-1235 GCF_002925995.2 Terrapene triunguis
TCATCTTTCTGGGATGGAGGTAAACCTGAAACACACAACAGGGACTAGAGTAAAGGGAAGGTACACGTGCCAGTGCAAGAAAGGTTTCATCTCGATTACAATTGTAGTGAGATCTGCATGGCGCCTGAGAGAGTGGGGGGGCGTAAACTTAGTCTCTATGTGTGTGGCCATGTATTTGTTCCTATTTTCTCTTTCTAAGCTTCTTCTCCACTCACTTAAACTTCCCTCCCAACTGGCCCCTTTGAGCTCCTATTAATAACCTTGTCTGAAAAACATCATGGTCATCACTTCCTTTTGTTTGGGGATTTAACCTCTGCATGCAAACCAGTTGAGTCCAGTGTCAGAGTGTGGCTCATTGGTTTGCCAAAACTAGGGAGTCATCAATATTTGCTGATGAATAAACAGAAAACTTTACTTTTCTCCAAAGAAGTCACTAAGGACAAGTGCCTTAGCTGGGATAAAATGGGTTCAGGTCCACTGACTTCCATGGAGCGACACTAAATTACACCATCTGAGGAGAAGCACTTTCAATGGGTATTTCTGCTCAGAAGAACATAGCAATTGCTAGATTGGAGCACACCACTTGTCAGCTTCATCCATTTCCGTGTCTCCAATAGTGAGGAGTAACAGCTGCTTGAGAATAAAGTAGAAGACCACTGAACTGGCCCTTTCTCTACTAACCTGGGAAAATGTATTCATAATTCAGATAAGTGAAATGTGGTTTAGTGACTTTCTGAAGTTACTGAAAAGATTTAACCAAGAGTCCTGTGGCACCTTATAGACTAACGGATGTATAGGAGCATGAGCTTTCGTGGGTGAATACCCACTTCTTTGGATGAAAAGATTTAAATGCCTAATTCTTTTTCCAGATAATAGAAAATATGTTTCCCATGAATCCACCAGTGACTGCAACTAAATAACTACACAAGTTCATTAGGGAAGAGCATAAATCCCTCATAAAAAATCACAATGAGTAAAAGCAAGATTCAGTCTTAAATGAAAATAAACCTACTGTCACATCTCTAGAGTTCAAAAGCGATTGAGTCTAATTCGACTTACCGAGTTCACCGAGGAGATGAAGTCCGGAGAAGTGATTAGAAAAGCCTTGAGTCGTGAGCACTTTTATACAGTTCCTAGGACTGCCTGGAGGATCTGTGACGCTTTTTGTCGTGGAGATGCAAATTAGTTGCCAAACAAACTTGATTGCCTTGCTATGTCTTCCTTTGGATGAAGCT
>NW_020696741.1:0-55033 GCF_002925995.2 Terrapene triunguis
GTTATAGTGAATCACAAATTGAATGTGAATCAACAACGTGATGCAGTTGAGAAAAAGGCTAAATATCAATCTGGGGTGTAATAACAGAGTGTTGTATGTAAGACATGGTAGGTAATTGTCCCAATCTACTTGGCATTGGTGAGGCCTCAACTGGAGTACTGTGTCCAGTTATGGATGTCACACTTTAGGAAAGATGTGGACAAATTGGAAAGAGTCCAGAGGAGAGCAACAAAAATGATAAAAAGTTTAGAAAACTTGACCTCTGAGGAAAGATTAAAAAAATTGGTCATGTTTAGTCTTGAGAAAAGAGGACTTAGGGGAGATCTGATAATCTTCGAGTATATTAAGGGCTGTTATAAAGAGGATAGTGATCAATTGTTTTCCATGTCCACAGAAGGTATGAGAAGTAGTAATGGGCTTAATCTGCAGCAAGGCAGATTTAGGTTAGATATTAAGAAAAACTTTTGAACTGTAGGGGTAATTAAACTCTGGAATATGCTTCCAAGGGAGGTTGTGGAATCCCCATCATTTGAGGTTTTTAAGAACATGTTGAACAAACACCTGTCAGGAATAGTCTAGATATACGTGGTCCTGATTCAACACAGGGGGCTGGACTTCTTGAATTCTTGAGGGCCCTTCGAGCCCTACATTTCAAGGATTCTGTTATAAGATAGAGCTGTATCTTAATCATGAAATTCAGGTTCAGTCTGGATTTCAAATCACAAAGGAGTTTTGTCATTTACTTAAATTAAAGCACAGCATTTGGATGCACGTGAAGAATTCCAAATGGGTAAACTGGTTCAGAAAAAGGCCATGGTATTTGACTGCTGCTTGATGTTTGCCTACTTAGTGACTGCAAGATGAGACCTAGAGTAAGAACAGACCCATCTTTTTTCCTTAAATTTTAGCCTAATTTATACCAAATTTTGGCACAGTTTCTAGCTGAGACCAGAAGCAGAACTTCCAAAATACAGTAAGGCTTGTAGCTCCTTTTGTTATCTCTGGCTCAAGCAGAATCATGGAGTATGGAAGTCTCTGTAGAGCCTATTCTCATCCAATGTTGTAGATTCAGGGCATGATTCTGATCTCACTTATACTGGTCTAAATCAGGAATTACTCTGCTGAAGTAATAGTCTTACACCATGTGAAAGTAATGAGAGTTAAAAATCAAATCTTGAGGCTCAGAGAGTTTGGATCCATCCATACTTTTTGATGCTTATCCAAACCAAACTGAAACTCTGAACTTCTTCACGTTTGCCCATTACTACTCTAAATAGGGTGTAAAGTTTAGTTTAGATGTCTTGGATTGGAGTGTGAACAAGACAAGAAAGAACTGTCTGAAAAACTTCCATCCATTTAGCTCCCAGAAAGATGGAGTTGAAGCTACAATATTCTTTTGTTGAGAACTCTTTATCTAAAGAGGGATGACTCACTGCATTCTTGTCCAAAAGGTTACTTTTGTAACTGTAAATATTATACTTAGAGTATCAGGACATCACAGAGTTCAAAAATCATCTTTACTCTTGAAATATTTATACCTAAGAAGCATTACTGAAATAAGAATGCATGATTATTTGGATTTGGTTGCATGCTCATAATGACTTTATTTTTAGATTTTAGTGCTGAATAGTAACAAGACACAGATTTTTTTAAAAAAACCAAGGAAGATGGAATGTTAACTGTTAAGCAACTAGGGTGTGTTTGTGTAGAGCAGAATCATGGGTGGCGCGTGAGCTGCCCGTTTGGGGATACTAGCCCCTGGCCCAAGGCCCCCCTCTTCTCCACCCCCTCCGCCCCCCTCCCCTGACGGTGTCCCAAGCCCCACACCACAGCCCCGGGCCACCCTGGCCAGCTGGCCTGAACGCCCCCAGCCCCAGAGTGCCAGACGCCGCGGCCCCAGAGCTCCCTGCCCCAGAGTGCCGGGGGGCTGGGCAGTGGCGCTGGAACACTTTTAATAGTGGGGGTGCTGAAAGCCAGCCCCCTTACCTCTGTCTGTGCCCCCCCCCCCCAAGCTGGGGCCAGGAGCAGGGCCATGTCTCTGGGAGGGGTGGACCCGGACAGAGGTAATGGGGCCACAGCTGGAGGTGGGTGTGGGGCTGGCAGCCAGGACCCCGGGCGCGGGGTCGGGAGCACGTGTGTGGGCCGGGAGCAGAGTTCAGGCGCGGGGCCAGTAGCCAGGACCCTGCATATGGGGCCGGGAGCAGAGACCCATGTAAAACCTGGGGGTGCTGCAGCACCCCCCGCACACCTATGGTGGTGGGCAGCCCCAGCTGCCCCAAGTCCCGAGCCGCAGGTTGGCCTGCGCTGCCACGCTAGCCCCTGCCCCACCCCCCTTGCAGAAGAGGAGCAGCCCACCTGGGCTGGGGTCAGGAGGAAGTGGCGGGAAGCAGGAGGGGGCTTGGGGTGGAGCGTGGGCAGGGCTATGCGTGGCTATTTGAGGAGGCTCAGCCTCCCATGGCCTGCCATACCCGCCACCCTTGAGAGGGGTTCTTTTGTTGTTGTTTTTTAAATCTCAGCTGAATTTTTAATTCACTGATTGTATTGGAGCAGTTTGTGTTGAGTGAGACTAAACATAGAGAGTATATGAAGCTTCTCTTGAACTTAATCAAAGAATCAAGAAATCTCTTTTAACTGAATTCTGATGTAATCTAAAGGTCTTTCAGATGTACAAAACCAGCATGTAGCATGAGACAAAATGAATCCCATTGCTCAAACAGAGTACTGTATGGTGTCCTAAGGAAAGACACAGTCCGACAGAAATGCCAAGGAGATGGAGGAAGGATTGTTTCTTCTGAGGAGGTGTGGGCTATGACTCTGGAGAGTCATCCTCACAGGTTAATGCCTGACTGACCCAACTGGGTCCTGTTCCTTCCCAGCCTCCCCACTGGGGTAACATGGCTCTACATTTCCATCAACACAGGTCAGGGCCTGAATGGCCCTAAGGTTATATGTACACTGCAATAAAAAAACATGGCGCTGAGTCTCAGAGCCTGGGTCAATTGACACAGGCTCAGGGGGCTCAGCCTGTGGGGCTAAAAATAGCAGTGTAGATGTTCGGGCTCGGGCTAGAACCCAGGCTCTGAGACCCTCCCCACACTCAGCGTCTCAGAGCCTGCGCTCCAGCCCAAGCCTGAACATCTACGTTACAATTTTTAGCTCTGGAACCAAAGCCCTGGAAGCCCAAGTCAATTGACCCTGGACAGCCACAGCTGTGCTGTGGTTTTTTGATTGCAGTGTAGACAAACCCTGAGTATACACACTCTTATGGGGGTTACAGTATATATACAAGTCATTATTCTTTTGAGCCACATTCCTATAGGAGGTATTTGTTTATGCAGTCATGGTGATGAAATACACTTATTGGCTGTGGTCATGTGTACACTAAACAAGCATCTCTCTTTGTTTAAAGTGAAGTCCTACTCTGAAAAGAGATTCTGTAAGAATCACATAGTATGGATCCATGTTTGTGTCTCAATGATTTCCATATCAGATATGCTCTGTTTACAAATGTAGAGATATTTTTCTAACTGCGAGCCAATGTTCCTTCTTACATGGCATAAAGGTGAATCCATAGGACAAATTACTCTGCATTTACACCTGTGCAATCTCAGTGTCACCATATAATTTCCTCATTGGCACCTGTGCAGGCCCATTGACTTCATCAGGCTTCCCCAGGTGTGATTGGAATTTAGTAAATAATCTGGTAGATAATGGAAAAGGTGGAATAGAATCCAGAGCCCCTGGTTCTGCAGGGCCAATAGGAGTAGAAAACCATAACACTGTATTTTGTCCCTAAAGTCATCAGAATCTGTTCTGAATTCACAGATCTACTTTTCTGTTGTCAGAGTGGAACATCGTTTTAATTTCAATAAATCGGGATATTTCCTAAATGCCATATTAATGAGATTTGGGGAATTATACCTATGAAATATCTCTTGTGCCAATTTTCAGACCTCAGGGCTATACCCTCTCACTTTGGAACATCCCCGAAGCTATGAAAATGGCTTCCTTAACCATGACATCTCCTCCATGTTTTAAAAAAATGAATTCTGGGTTGAGTTTTGCAAGGGACCAAATAGAAATTAGGCAAATGTCTACCTTTGTGTCTGTTTTGTTCTGTAAGACCTTGGCTACACTTGCAGATATACAGCGCTGTGAGTTAAACCTGACTTCGTGCAACTGAGTAGGGAAAGCACTGCAGTCTGTCCACGCTGACAGCTGCCCAGCACACTGTCGTGGCCACATTTGTGGCAATTGCAGCACTATTGGGAGCGGTGCATTATGGGCAGCTATCCCACAGAGCACCTCTTCCCATTCTGGCGCTGTGGGTTGTGGGAAGGGGGCATGGGTGCGGGGCATTCTGGGTCCTGTCCCAACACCCCGTGATGCATCACTTCGCATCCCAGAAATCCCTTTGTTTCCGTCCACCTTTGGCACCATCTTTCAATGGTTTCTGTGCAGCGCGATCTGTCTGCGGGAAATGGAGCCCTAACTGCTGAGGCGTATGCTGACTTATCTCGCCAGCATGTCACGTTTGGCTGTCGAACTATTCCTTAAGATCCAAAGTGACAGTGAGAGTGAGGAGTCCGACGATGCTATCGAGCCGTGTAACACGTACGACATGAAATTGCTTGAGGCATTCACGGACATGCTCAGCACCGTGGAACGCCGCTTTTGGGCTCGGGAAACAAGCACTGAGTGGTGGGATCACATCGTCATGGAAGTCTGGGATGATGAGCAGTGGCTGCAGAACTTTCGGATGAGAAAAGCCACTTTCATGGGAATGTGTGAGGAGCTTGCCCCCACCCTGCGGCGCAAGGACACGAGATTGAGAACTGCCCTGCCAGTGGAGAAGCGGGTGGCTATTGCAATCTGGAAGCTGGCAACTCCAGACAGCTACCGGTCGGTCGCAAACCAGTTTGGAATGGGAAAGTCAACCGTTGGAATCGTGTTGATGCAAGTTTGCAAGGCCATTAATTGCATCCTACTCAGAAGAACCGTGACTCTGGGTAACGTGCAGGAAAAAGTGGATGGCTTTGCACAAATGGGGTTCCCTAACTGTGGAGGGGCGATAGATGGGATGCACATTCCTATTCTGGCACCACCCCACCTAGGATCCGAGTACGTTAATCGGAAGAGGTATTTCTCTATGGTTCTCCAGGCGCTTGTGGATCACCGTGGGCGTTTCATTGACATTAACACAGGCTAGCCCGGAAAGGTGCATGACACACCCATCTTTCGGAACACTTGGCTGTTCAGGAAGATGCAGGCCGGGACTTTTTTCCCAGAGTGGAAGATCACAGTAGGGGAAGTTGAAATGCCCATTGTGATCCTTGGAGATCCCGCTTACCCGTTAATGCAGTGGCTCATGAAACCCTACACAGGGAGCCTTGACAGCAGCAAGGAACGGTTCAACTACAGGCTGAGCCGGTGCCGAATGACTGTGGAGTGTGCCTTTGGCCGTTTAAAGGCCCGCTGGTGATCTCTGTATGGGAAGCTGGACTTGGCTGAAAACAGCATCCCTGCAGTTATATCCGCGTGCTGTGACCTCCATAATATTTGTGAAGGGAAGGGTGAAAGCTTCACTCAGGCATGGATCTCCGAGGTTCAACACCTGGAGGCTGAATTTGCACAGCCAGAGAGCAGGGCTATTACAGGGGCCCAGCACGGGGCTGCAAGGATTAGGGATGCCTTGCGGGAGCAATTTGAGGCTGAAAACCAGGAGTGATGCCCTGTATGGGAGTGAAGTGCAGTAGTTCCAATCTTTAGGAATCAGTGTTTGCTAAGCAGACAAGCAGACTTGCAGTGCCTGTTTATTTCCTGGGCTAAGGAGTCTTTTATTTTATGCAATAATAAAGAATGTTTTCAAAGCCAAAAAATCCATTTATTGAAAAGAAACAAGGGGGTGGAGTGGGGAACGGTACAATCACATTTTGCGTATGTCCTGTCTGGTGTGCTGTGCAGTGAGTGCTGCACTTCAGGATAGCTATACTGCATGGTGATGGGGCTTGAGTGCAGAGGGTAAGGGTCATGGTTTTCAGGGCTGGGTGGTGAAGATACTGGTGTTGGAGGCAGTGGGTGGAGTGAAGAACATGGAAGTTGGGGAAAGTGGGTTGGAGGTAACAGTGGGACACAACGGAAAGAGTTTTGGGACAAGAGCTGTAGGGGGGGGTGGCGTTTGTGTTTGCGGTACTGCTCCTCTTTTTGCATGGCTATGAGCTCCTGGATAGCGTCTGCTTGGCGCTCCAGGATGCTTATGAGCCGATCCGTGCTTTGCTGCCGGTGCTTCGTGCTTTGCCGCCAGTGCGCTGCGTTTTCCTGGGGGATCCTGCTTTCTCTCTCCCTCCAGTTCTGTGCTTTCTCATTCTCTTTAATAGATTGCCGCATCACTTCTTGCAGCATGTCTTCTTTGCTTTTTCGCGTTCTCTTCCTGAGTCTTTGCAGTCTCTGAGCAGGCGATAAGAGGAACGGCTGAGGTCTCAAGGTTGATGCTGCTGTATAGGCAAAATGCAACATTTAACAGAGGCAGCATTGCTTATACCAAACAGAGTAATGATTCCCCCCACACTTAAGGAGTAGAAAACACACAGGGTCTACACAATTGCATAATTTTCCCGTCCGAAACAGAGCACACATATCCCACGGGAGCCTCAAAATGGTGAGTAAGGGGGACTGATTGTTTCAGGGCTGCACTGTCCTCTGGGTTTCTGTGCCTTGGGGAGAGCCAACAGCTTCAGGGGGCACCTACACTGAACACTGTCCCAATATTTTCCACAGGAGCTCGTCCTGGATGATATCTCGCTGCTGAGGGTGACCTGGGAAGCAAGGGAGGGTCTTCTACTGCAATATGGCTTCCGCCCTGGCCCATATGCAGCTTGCCTGTGTGCAGCAATGGTTCCCCTGCCCCTCGCGGCACAGTGGCGCGGACATGTTAGCTTGGCTGGGACAAGGACCACGGTGGCTCTCCCGATAAACCTGCGCAAGCGCATTGCACACGTTCTGGATGAAACATTCGAGGAGATTACCGAGGCCGATTACCGCGATGTGATAAACCACATCAATGCACTATTCCGCATCTAGGCATGCATGCTAACCCTCCTCTCCCAAAGAGCCCGCACCGAAAAAATTCCTTCCTGAAAAAAAAACCACTTACCGGGAACCTGCTCTTCTGTTTGTTCTCCACCAAGTACCGGCTGCTGCGACTGGCTACCTTCCTCCTGGCTCGAGAAGAGCTCCTGGCTGCATGGCTCCAGGGATTCCGGGGTGTCTCCATCCGGCCCACCACTATCACTCCCGTTTTCCTCCTCCTCCTCCTCTTCCTCTTCCCCCCCCCCACCGGCTCTGAAGTGTCCATGGTGGTGCTCGGAGTGGAGGTGGGGTTAACCCCAAGTATCGCATCCAGCTCTTTGTAGAATCGGCAGGTCGCGGGGGGAGCACCCAAGCGGCCGTTTGCATCGCGGGCTTTGCGGTAGGCACTCCGCAGCTCCTTCACTTTAATCCTGCACTGCAGGGCGTCCCGGTCATGGCCACTTTCCATCATGTCCTTTGATACCTTCCCGAAGGTATCGTAATTCCTACGGCTGGAGCGCAGCTGGGACTGGACAGCTTCCTCCCCCCCAAACACTGATGAGGTCCAGCAACTCACCATTGCTCCATGCTGGGGCTCGCTTGGCGCATGGTGGCATGGTCACCTGGAAAGATTCGCTGATAGCACTCCACGCCACGCCGGGCTGAGCAAACAGGAAGGGGATTTTTAAAATTCCCGGGGAATGTAAAGGGTCGGTCACATAGTTGGTTACCTGAGGCCAGGGCAGTAGAGTTTGAACTGATGACCAGAGTGGCTAGAACAGGCATTGTGGGATACTGCCGAATAATTCTGGAGGCCATTCACAGCGCATTGGGCGGCCACACTGGTGCCGCAGTGCTGCAGCGGCAGCGCAATACTCGCTATTCCTCTCGGGGACGTGGAGTACATGCAGCGCTGCAACCACGGAGATACAGCGCTGCAAATGCCTTGCCAGTGTGGACGGGGAGTGAGTTACAGTGCTGGGGGCGGCTTTACAGCGCTGCAACTCGCAAGTGTAGCCAAGGCCTAAGACTGGCATGCAAATCTACTAGTTACATTTTCTGCTCGTGTTGACATTCTCCCTGTAGATTGATTATGACTGGCCTCCTTGCAGGGAAAAAGGGGAGGATCAGGGAACGTTATCACCTTTTCACAGCCTGTATGAGCATCACTGACAATTGCTCCATCCATATGCCCAAGGTTCACATATTCATCAGGGCCCTCACTCCTCTTGGCACATGGTTGTGGAAGAAATTTGGGAAGGAGAGGAGCAGTTTTACCCTCTCCCGGAGGTGATGTGGCTTCACATGGCTCCTCTGCATAGCCTCTGCATATAGGCACAACTTAGCCCCATGACGTGTAACTTGTCCTATCCATAATGACTATGTTCTTCCAATTCTTGGATACGTTGGTTGGTTCACTTCTTTTTCCCACATTGCAATACAGAGCTATCCAATATATATCCTCCCACTGCCAGTATTCTCCTGTAGTTCTATGAGAAAATGTCTAGATCATATACCTATTTGTTCTTTTTTAACAGAGCTCACCGCAGTACTGCGATCTAAGTGAGTGCCTCTCCCATTGGCAAATTCAACCATTTCCCCTTGGAGTATCCACTTAGCTTCTGCTATTAAAAACAATTTGTTGTTCTGTCAAAGCAAGCAAAAGAATTAGAAACTTTTTGGAGGAATCGGTCCCAGCTTTTGACGGCATAACAAACTAATAACATTCTAACATAATAGTGGACCCAGAGTTTCTTTTGAGACCACTGTGAATCCTTTATTGGTCTGTCCTTCAGTATCCTTACTCCTCCATGCCCCTGCAGAGGGAGTGCAGAGCTCTGGGATGAGTACATGGGGGAACTCTGTAGTTCTGCATGGTGGAGAGAGGTTCTGCTCTAGTCCCAGAGAGACTGGAGTGGAGGGAGGTTTGGGGGGGCAAGCATGGGGGTTTTCAAAGCCTGCCTGTGTGGCAAGATGTGGATTCTGCTTCCTCCCTCCCCAGAAACACTTGTGTAGTTCCCAGCACAAAGCTCTAACTAGGGTTCGTGTAGTTGGGATTCAAATTTCAACTATCACAAATAAATCTATTTAAAATTCTATGTGTAGCTCTTTGGAGAAATTTTTCCAGTAGAATTAAAACTTACAGGGAAGAGAAGCAGCATATATAGGCATGTCAGCTGCATTCTGTTATGCAGCACCCACCCAGACAAAGGTCTTTGTCTATAAAAGGCTAAAATATATCTGAGATAATTGCTGCTCATTGATTGTGCCTCTGAAATGGAGTCGTTCTGGCATATTCCACCTTGAGGCTGTCTTGTACGCGTCTTTGAAAGGGAAAATTCAAAAGTTCAAGTAAAGACACAAGTTCAATCAAATATGTGGCAGTAAAAGCTTGATTTACAGCTTTAAGGTTACTCTTAGCTGACCTCGCCCTGAGTGATGCTTGGCAATTTTGTCTGATCTTGTCTTAATGCTGTTACCCTGTGTTTACTAAATGATTTAACATTGAAATGTTGGAAGTAGCCAAATATTTGTCTTCAGTCCCTTATGAATATTTGAATAGCTCTTTCCCCAATCATTCTGGAAGCAGCGCAGAGTATTAAAAGCACAAAACTCACGCAGTATTACTTGGTGGACACTGTAGACTGTAGACCAACAGCATTGGCATTCAGGGATGAATTTGGAGCAAGAATTGAAAATGACCAAAGTTTTTGGAACACAGTATGCGGCATTTGCTTTAATCTTGTATTAATTGCAGTCAACACTCAACATAAATTGTACCGCCTTCGTAGAATTTATAAAAGAGTTCGAAGTTACATCTGAGGACAAAAATATTTTAATCCATCAATAATTTTTTTCTGTTCCACTAAAATATAATCAAGATAAGAGACCCTTGAGGTCAGATGGTTTTGTGGTTAAGGCACTGGATGGGAACTCAGATCTGGGGTAAACCTCTGGCTCTATCACAGACTTCCTGTATGAACTTGGGCAGATCACTCAATCTCTTTGTTCTCCATCTGTAAAACTGGGGATAGTAACAGAAGGGGCTTGGGAGAAAAAAATTCATTAATGTTTGTAAGGTGCTCAGATATTAAAATGAATAAGGTCATAAAAGAATCTATATGGACAGGGGCGACATTTTCTGAATGTGGCCTCCATTTGTGCACATCCAGTTTTGCTCATGCAGTCCCTTACCTACACAGTTTTTGCAAACTAACACTTGGGCATGCAGATAATAGGATACACACACACACACACCTATTTGTACATACAAAACAAGTGTAAAGTACTTTCTGCTTGTAAATGTTACCATTTGGGTGCAGAAAGTTTATATGTAAACATAATGGAGGTACAAAATTGCTCATGCAGAAATACAAGGCCGAGATGAAACCTCTTTAAAAATTTGATCCTTAAAGTTGACTAACAATATTAAATGTCACTCTTATTAGAGAAACTAAAAATCTGCAGCCTTTCACCATCAGGGTTTTAATCTGATATATCCTGTATATGAGGTGATGCACTTTTAGTGTGAAAGGACTAATTTGTGTTGCTTCTGTACAGCTGCTGGATTTAGCTGATCAGGATTTGATTAGACTAGATTTGGCCATCTCTGCTGGGTCAGGGTATTTAACTCCTTACACTTACTTTTTATAACATTTTAATAAAAGGATGAGCTCTTTTAATCAGTGCCTATTCATAATCATTTATAGTTAATGTGTCTGAAGGAAACAGAGAGAAATGAAAGGAGACACTTTTTCATTCATGATTCTTTTTTAAAATGTTCCTCATTTCCTCCCTTCCCCCCACCACATACTGATATTGCATGCATGGCTTGTTCTCAGCTTGCTATGAAGCAAGCTGGGGCAAGCCTTGTAATATGATTCAAATTGTAAATCTCATGTCTTGCATCCCCCAAGCACCTCATCTTATATGCAGTCTGGAACCTTCATTCCAGTACCAATTAGACTAATATATCCACCCAGCTCCTATTGGGGTGATGGATCGGCTGGTGGGGGAAATGGAGGCGATTTTCTCAGCTCCTCTGCATTCCCATAGGCATGCAGCATTTGACAGATTGGGCAGAACTGCCACGAAAGAGTCTGACACAGATGGTGTAATTAGAAAATGCGAAGTGCGAGTGTGAAATTTATCTTTGATCAGCACCTCCTTGCCAGATTGTCATCTATGTTAATATGATGATGGCTTCTTGGAGATGGATAGAAGGAAACAGCAGCCTTGAGGAAGAAATGGAGAGTGAGGGAAGATATTTTGTTTAACTCTGAAACTCGATCAATTTCAACATAAGTAAAATGAGATTTAATTTATTTAATTCATAGGAAAACAAATGGAATCTGAATCTGACACCCTATTTCTTAGGCCTGTTCTCAATATGGTAAAACCTTAGGTTTTGTTGGAAGAAGAAAAATACTGTTTTAATGAAGAAATAAATAAAAAATCCATATATAAATGTAGGCACACTTGAAGTTACTGACTCAGTCTTTATTGAGACTTAATATAAACTAAATACATACAGAAAAATCACTATATTCCCTGGCTGGACACATTTACATGATCATATGTTTGCTGTCCAACGTTGAATCTTTAGTATAATTCTTTCTAGCTATGCATAGGGTATAGTTTTTTTGTTCTTTACAAAATACAGTATTTGTTTGTCATGACCAAAACATTTTGATTTATT
Organism: Terrapene triunguis; assembly: GCF_002925995.2. Lineage (NCBI taxonomy): Eukaryota > Metazoa > Chordata > Testudines > Emydidae > Terrapene > Terrapene triunguis. The sequence goes on from NW_020696741.1 coordinate 11,768, forward strand.
TTTCTAATACCTTCCAGCAATGTGAGTGTATCTTCCTCCAGATTATAGATTTCCCAAGAAGTCTATCACTTTGGGAGTTATGCCATAATAATAATGCTTTAGGTTTATATATATATAGTACCTTTCTCCTAAGCATCAAAAAGCAATTTTCACACATTAGTAAATGAAGACTCAGAATGCATCAGTGAGGTAAATAGAACTTTTCACAGATGGGAAACTGAGGCACAGGGCAGTTAAGTGACTTGTCTAAGGATGTGAGCGATAGAACCGGAAATAGATCTCTGATCTTAGCATTCCCAGTCATATGCCCTATCCAAAAGACTATCCTTTGTCCCACACAAAAAGGTATAACCGTTGCAATCTTATATCTGGATGGGTCAAAAGGTTTAGGTTTACAAACCATTGTGACATAGTTCATTTTGTTATAAGCTGCTCAAATGTTCACATGGATGGTGCTAATTTTCAGGAAGGTAAATTAGCATAATTAATGACCAGCCAAATTTGGGGGTAATACAGTATGTAATTAACATTAGAGAGTTCTGTTGTACCACCTGCCCCCACATTTCATTGTTGCAGTGTACGAACTGTACAGGAGGCTATTTTCCCCTTTGCTGCACTGAGCAGAAAGCAGCTTTCTTCATCAGAATAAGCCATTAGCTGTAATGGCATGTAGGTGTAATGGAATGTGCTCGAAACATCTGTGCTGAGAGCAGGGGAGAAATTGCTGCATGCAGTCCTAGGCCTTTGGGGAGCTTGATTAAGGATTGCTTCAGAGAACTTGAGATCTGGCTTGGGATGCAAAAAAGAGAAGAAAGGAAAATAACGCTAATAGATTTACGGATGTACTGCAGGGAGAACAAAGGATTTTTAATTTTTTTTACTTCCCTTTATTGCTCTTATATTGCATCTGTTCTCTGCTGGGCTTTCACTTATTGAGCTGATCTGGAAAAAAAATGTAGCTCAAAATGCAGTTTAGCAAAAGAGATCCTAGCTATATAAACATGAAAATAGCTTGATTTTTGTCTTTGTTTGCTAATGAAGATTTAATTGAAACCTGCAAATAATTCTAACAATAAATATTATTTATTCCACATTTGTCTGAATTATTTTTTCCAAATAGTATCTTTGTTTCAAAATAATTTAAATCTAGATACATTTTTTAAAATCTGCATATAAGACACTTATTGCCTTGTGTTATCTGGATTGCTGTAGACTTCATCTGCTGCTGCTTCTGTTAATTTCCTTCAAGATTTCTTCTTAAATTAATTTCTGATTCAGTGTTTCTGAACTCCATTTTTTTGCATAAATTTATAATAACCAATGAAATATATACCCTACTAAACAATAAGAGAGATTGCAGAACCACTAGGCTATGTTTGTCCTGGCTATTTATCTATCAAACTGTGAAGCATTTGAAATTTCATCTGTAAGATCTTGGGGAAGGGTTATGGGGCAGGAAGAACAATGTTTAAAAAGATGGTTTTGATGCCATGAAAAGAAAAGGGTTAAATGTTTGAAAAATCCATATAACAGAAAAGGGAATTAACATACTGCATGGGACAGATGTGGATGTATTGCAGAGAAAATGAGAAACAAACCTGCAAATATTGGGTGGTTTTATGATTAAGTAAATCTTAGGTTTTCTAATTATAAATGACAACAAAGTACTGTGTTCGCTGATATCCATCTTCCTTATGAAATAAGAAGCTTTCTGAGCCAGTGCCAAAAATGCCTTGCAATGAAGTTTAAAATATGTAGGGAGGCAAAAATGTAATAAAAATGCAAAAGCTAATAATATTATGGTGACTGGCATTGTTTACAATGGAGAGCACCTGCTGTTTAAAAAAAAGAAGAAGCAGAAGAAGAAGAAGAAAAAGTGAAATCATCAAACTGTTCCTAAATGGAAAATCTGGGCTGCCTGCCAATTACACAATGTGTTTCAGGTGCACTGTAAATAGGAACAATAAAAGGTGCAGAGGAAAGAATCTGCAATGTTAAATCTCAGACATATGAGAATATTATGATTATGTTACTTGAAAGAAAATCTTGGAACATCCAAATTTCTTCAATGTACAAACGAGTTTAAAAATTTCCCTCTGTATAAAGTTGTAAAAATCTAATTATCCCCTTTTAAAAAAAATTCTTGATTGAATTAAAACAAAAAGAGAGAGTGGGAGACTCCAGGAAGTTCACTAGGGACTTGCCTATTAGCCATCTATTTTACATAAAAGGCGCTCAGATGCTCCAGTGATGGGCACCAATACAAAACCCTAAAATAATTAAAACAAAAATTACCCACTGTGATGTAATACGGAGTTCTACGAAGTCCAGGGCCCAACTCTGCTCAACACTGAACTCAGTGGGAGTTTTGTTATTGATTTCAATGGGAACAGGATCATCCCCCAGAGCAATATGCCTGGTCCTGACTCTTAGGGGATTGAATTTTGATCTACTTACACTGGTGTAAATGGTGACTGACATAGGATTGAAAGGGAATTCCTGGGCTTAAGGGGTTTAGATTTGCACAGCTAGGACCAAATCCTGCTCACTTTACTGAAGCAATTAGTTTCATTAAAATAAATCGGACAACAGGTCTGACAAAGGAAAGCAAGATTTTACCTCCAAATCCGTGCTTTGTTGATTTGGTTATAGATGATAGTTAGTGATCACCCTTAAAAATGTCACATATGCCTCTAGGAAATAATCAGAAAACCACATTATTTATTACAGGTATTCCCTTTATGTATAAGGAAGGTCAGTAATACCACAGTAATCACTGTCCCCTCCCCCCTCCCCCATTTTTAACCCTCAAACAATGAGCCAAATTCTGTTTTCGATTCCTTTGTGTAAATCAGGAGCGATTCCACTGAAGTCATTCGAATGACTTTAGATTTACTCCCATGTAGGTGAGATCTGAATCTTTTTCTTTGCATTACTGTTGCTTTATGGTCAGATCCTGGTAGATTTGCCATTGGCTTCAGTGGGGACAGGATTAGTGAATTGAAAATATAAAGCACTATATGCATGAACATACTATTATAAATGCTTAGCATACTGTAACACTTTTAATATTGTTCTGATTGCTAGTTGTTTTCAATCTTGTGAGGTAAGCATAATTATCTCGTTTTGTAGAAGGAGAAACTGAGGCCGAGATACAGGGCCGTCCCTAGACATTTTGGTGCCCTACGTAGCCCCCCCCGTGGTGGGGAAGGGGGCTGGCCCCAGGCCTCTGCGGGTGGGGGGCTGCTCCCAAGATCTGTGGGGGGCAGGAGGGAAATCGCCCCCCAGCATGAGCCGGCAGAGCGGAGCGGGTTGGGGCCGGGTCACTCCACTTCCTGCCACCCAGTGATTGCAGGGCAGGCCTGACTCTGCACTCACGGGGCGGCGGGAAGTGGAGTGACCCGGCCCCAGCCCACTCCGCACTTCTCCCCTGGCTCCCAGCCTTGGGGGACAGAGGGGAACCGCTCCACAGCACTCACTGGCAGCACAGAGTGGGCTGGGGCCGGGTCCCTCCACTTCCCGCTGCCCGGTGAGTGCACGGCGCACCCGACCCCTGCTGCAGTCCCCCGGGACATAGCTCAGGGGAAGGGGTGGAGTGGGGGCGGGGCTGGGGTGGAGCAGGGGTGGCAAGGGGCAGGGCGAAGCAGGGGTGGGAAGGGGCAGGGCAGAGCAGGGGCGGGGCTTTGGGGAAAGGGTGGAGTGGGGGCGGGGCTGGGGCAGAGCAGGGGTGGGAAGAGGTGGGGTGGGGTGGCGACGGAGCAGGGGCAGGGGCTTTGGGGAAGAGGCGGAGCGGGGGCAGAGCAGGGGTGGGGGCAGCTTTCCTGGCTTTCCAGGGGATCGGGCTGGATGCTTGAGCACCTGCTTAGGGCACCAGGAAATTTGGGGCAATTTGGTGCCCCACATTTCCTGGTGCCCTATGCAGCTGCGTAGTTTGCATATGGGTAAGGACGGTCCTGCAGAGATGGTTGCAGTAACTTAACCATGATGATTTAAAATGTTCCCTTACTCTCCAGATTCCATCCTAAAATAATGAATTTTATTTTTGTTTATATAATAACTAATTGTGTGATTAAATTGACAGTAGTCATCGGTGGGGAAATGAGAAACAAATAACTACTACAGATTTCTTCAACCTTTTAAACATATTTTTGGAGCTTCATGGGAACAAGGAAAATCTGCATACTCAAAGAATGTCAATGAATATCTGGGATGTTAGGGATTATTTTTCTTCTGAATCACAAAGTAAATGCCAGTGGATCAAGACAGCACCCATTACAGAGAGGTTCTATAAAGAATAAGGAGTATAGAAAAAGCAGCAGAAAATATATATCTCACTAGTAGATGGACATAATAGATAACCTACAGTGCCTTTTGTCTCTAAACTTATGGTTCTATAGGCTTGATTCTGCTCCCACTTGTGCTACTGAACTCTGTCAACTACTATGGAGTTATAGCAATGTGGGAGCCAAACTGGAATCTATTGGTCAAATCCTGGCCCTATTGACGTCAATGGCAAAATTCCCACTGACTTCGGTAATGCGAGGACTTCATTTTATGACTTCATCGTGTTTAGGACAGACTCAAAGAAAGAAATTCATAAATTCCAAGGCCAGAAGGGACCATTGTGATAATCTAGCCTAACCTCATGTATAACTAAGGGTTTGTCTATATTACCCCTGGATCGACGGGCAGTGATCGATCCAGTGGGGTCAATTTATTGCTTCTAGTTTAGACGCGATAAATCAACCGCTGAGCATTCTCCCGTCGACTCCGGTACTCCACCAGGCCGAGAGGCACAGGTGGAGTTGACGGGAGAGCATCAGCCGTTGACTTACCGCAGTGAAGACACCGTGGTAAGTAGATCTAAGTACGTCGACTTTAGCTGTGTTATTCACGTAGCTGAAGTTGCGTAACTTAGATCGATCCCCACCAGTGTAGACCAGGCCATAGACCATGAAATGTCCCCAAAATATACCTCAATGTTCTGTATTCATTCACCTGGAGCTGCTGAAGGAGTAGGGCACAGTTGGGATAATCCCCAGTCGAATGTTCTGTACAGTCCCTATAAAGGCTTTGAAAAGAAAATCCTTATGGAAAACTCCTATAGAATGTATTAGGGATGAAACCAGTGGAATACAATAGCAATTACTCTAATAAACTATAGAACTTATCAGGGAATTAAAATCTTTCTATCATTTCATTGAACCATCAGATAGAATTCTATAGCAGAGATAGAACTCTCTATTAAATTATATAGGATTATTTGATGGTGTGAGTAATACTAACCACGAGTAAAGGTTACAAAATTGGACCTTAAGGACTTGAAGACATGTATTTCCTCCACACAAAAAGATGAGACTGGTATATGGATAACATGAATATCCAGATTTGTTATAGAACAAACTAAAAAAAAAGGTTTGGAAAGGGGCATAAACCATCATTCTTCCGGGCATACCCTCCAGTTAATGGGGTTGGGAAGAAACTGACTCTGTGGGTAGGTTATTCCTAAAAACCTACTGCAGGGCTTCTTGGTCCTTCCTCTGCAGCAGGTGGTTCCAGCTACTGCTGGAGACAGGCTACGGAACTAGATGGATGATTGGTCTGATCTAGAAGGGCAATTCCAATGTTCCCAGTGTTGCGAGGAATAAAGAAAAATATATAGATTATTCTGAGACCTTGCTGGGTCAGATTCTTGTCCCAATGAAGTCATGCCCTAGGTCTTAATTTATTAACCTAAAAAATGTTTAGGCTGACATGGAAAACTACATTGGGACAGGCTAGGAAAGGACTGCAGATCTACATTTACATAAAGTTAGTGAGTGGCCCCGCACTCTGCAAACTGGGACAGAGGCGCTTCAACTGCTACTCCAGGCAGTCTTAATACATACCCAGATATTTGTAAATTTGATGCAATCTTATTTCTTTGGGGGTTTTGAAACATCATCTATAAAGTTGAGGTAAATAGACATTTTTAAAATCAGTGGTTAAATCTTTTATTTCTTTACAAAGATTTAAGTGATGTGCTCAGGCACCAGACGTGGGCTTGAACAACCAAGTTGCAAAGACCAGCTCAGGTCACTGCGCTGAGCAATTGATAACTGGTTCACAATCTCAGTGGCAAAATCTTTGTGCAGAGGAGCCAAGATTACTTAGGTGTGCCTGTATTCATGGCAGGCAGGTCATTGAACTTTATTCTATAGAAACTACTCCACACCACTGTAGGAGGCACATGGAAGCCGAATACTGCTTCAAAGAATGACGGTGACTTCTTGTAGTTCTTCTCGTTTTACTAGGCACAAGGCACGATGGGGTGACTTGGGAGCTAACGAGGATCCCCTGTGTGGAGGGCATTCCATTTCTTGCTTCAGGTAATCTTTGCACTGTGTTCTGGAGGGTATCACTTGGGAACTCAGCAGCAACAGCTGTCCCCTTTGATAGCCATTGTAAGGTGGCTGAGGAAAATGAGTCACCCACCATTTATAGATTCATAGAGTATTAGGCCAGAAAGGACCACTGTGATCATTTAGTCTGACATTCTGAATAATATGCCCTAGAACTTCCTCAAAATAATTCCTAGAGCATCTCTTTTAGAAAAAATCATATCTTGATGTAAAAATTGTCAGTGTTTGAGAATCCACCACGACCTTCAGTAAGTTGTTCCAGTGGTTATTTATTCTCATTGTTTAAAATGTACACCTTATTTCCAGTCTGAATTTGTCTAGCTTCAACTTCCAGTCACTGGATAATGCTGTCTCTTTCTCTGCTAGATTGAAGAGCCAAATCTTTGTTCCCTATGTAGGTACTTATAGACTGTGATCAAGTCACACCTTAACCTTCTCTTTGTTAAGCTATGTAGATTGAGCTCCTAGAGTCTATCACTATAAGGCAGATTTTCCAGTCCTTTAATAATTCTGCTGGCTTTTCTGTGAACCTTCTTGAATTTTTCAACACCCTTCTTGAATTGTGGACTCCAGAACTATACACTGTATTCCAACAGCAGTTGCACCTGTGCCAGATACAGAGGTAAAATAACCTCTCTCCTCCTAGTTGAGATTCCCCTATTTATGCATTCAAGGGTTGCATTAGCCCTTTTTGCCAGAGCATCACACTGGGAGCTCAGAATCAGCTGATTATCCCCTTCAACCTCCCAAATCTTTTTCACAACCACTGCTTCCCGGATAGAATCCCCCATCCTGTAACTAGAATCCCCCATCCTGTAACATTCTTTGTTTCTAGATGTATACATTTATATTTAGTTATATTAAAACACAGACTGTTTGCTTGCACCCGGTTTACCAAGCAATCTAGATCACTCTGTATTAGTGACCTGTCCTCTTCATTATTCTTTTGTGTCATCTGCAAACTTTATCAGTGATTTTATGTTTTCTTGTATTTTTTGATAAAATACATTGATAAAAATGTAAAAATAGTATTGTGCCAGGAACCAGTCCCTGTAGAACCCCAGTTGAAATACACCTTCTTGGTGATGATTCCCCATTTGCAATTACATTTTGAGACCCATCAGTTAGCCAGCTTTTAATCCATTTAACGTGTGCCATTCTGGGTTTTTTAATCAAAATCTTCTGCAGTACTAAGTCAAACACCTTACCAGCAGTCTAATATGTTACATCAATTCTATTACTTTTATCAACCCAATTTGTAATCTCACTAAAAAAAAGATATCAAGTTAGTTTGACAGGATCTGCTTTCCATAAACCATAGTGGAAGACCAGAAGAATCACTGAAGGATCTTCAATCCCATTTATGAAAGGCAAAGCAAGATGAGGTCTTAATCTCTCATACATGCTGATATAAATCAGGAGTGACTCCACTGAAGTCAATAGAGTTATGCTATTGTACTGTTGGTATGAGAGCAAAATCAGGTTCCTTTTCTACACTTTGCCCCTTTGGAAAAGATTCAAAGAAGATGGTGGCAAAGAAACTCAGGAAAAAGCTAGAATCCTCACATTTGCTGAATCCCTAATAATTAGTTTACAGGCCAACGTGCAATATAGAGACTGCATGGTTCTTATTGGTTGATCTTCTAATGATGGGCAATGTCAGATGTCTAGTCTGATTCTTTTAGCACTATCAGCAGCCACTGATACCATTGGCCATGACATTTTGCTGGTTCATCTATGGACCAAGGCAGGGATGAACAAGAATCACACTTAAGTGGTTCCATTCTTTCCACTTGGAGCTCGCTCATCCACTCATCGGTGTCTCTCCTGGGAGGTTCTGCAGGTTACTTTTTTCTTAACTCTCTAGTTCAATGTGCATTTGAGGCTGCTGGAATAGTTAAGTAAAGAGGTGATTTGAGCTGCGGGATCATTTATATGATGAAATGAAGCTGTCTTTCCTTTTTATCAGGTGCAGACTTTATGGGTTTTTTGCAGTTTCTGGTTACTACAGGTATTTGGACAAGAGTGAAATAGTGTAGGTTCAGTCCAGGTTCAGCAGAGGATGCTGCTGTTTGGGTGGTTGGGAGAATTATTTGGAGTTTGGTGATTGTGCCTCCCCACAACTATTGAATAGGTTTATCCCACCTTTTATCAGAGATCTTCAAGATCTGTTGCAATTGGTAGGTTTCAGTGGGCAAAAGTCTTTTTCTTTCACTTACACTACTTAAATTGTAGTTTCTTTAGGTCAGGGACCATCTTCTTGTTATGTTTTTGTCAAGTACCTAGCACAATGAGCCCCAAACCCTGATTGCGATAATAAAGGTAATAACAACACAGATGTATGTGTGTGATTTGCAACCATTTCCCCAGATGTTGGATTCTGTTAGTTATGTAAACCTTTTGTTAGTTATCTAACAGAACTGTCACAGTTATGTGACTTATATGTAACCTTAGGAATGATTGAGAGATTTCAAGGCCATAAAGAACCATTATGACCATCTGTGGTGGGGCGAGTGCCCCACCTCCATGTGAGAGGAGGCTAGAATAGGCTGCGCAGGCTGGCAGCCAATCATGAAAGGGCTTACTGAGGGCCAATCAGGGCCAAGATTGGAGACAGCCAATCAGAGCTCAGCTTGGCCCTATAGAAAGGCTGCCCAGAAGAGCAGCAGGGAGTCTTTCCCAAACCTTCAGAGGGGAAGGTCTGTCTCCTGAGTGAGGAGACCAGCACCTGGGACAGCGCAGTGCTGGGCAGGCCCGGGGGAGCAGAAAGGAACGCCAGCCCGGTGTCTGCCAGGCTGCAGGCCCTGAGGGGAAGGGCCTAGCCGGTGCGAGGGGCCGAAGGGGAAACGGCCCAGGGACGTGGACAGATGGAGGGAGAGAAGGATGGCTGCCACTAGAGGGTTCCTGGGTTGGGACCCAGAGTAGTGGGCAAGCCTGGGTCCCCCCTCTTCCCCCTTGCCTTACACCCGGCCGACGGGAGAGGCCGTCCTGGGCTGCACCAACCCCCCTGCCAAGAGTGCTGTGACTTTGGAGGTGCAGTTGCCTACATTGGCTGGGGCACAGAGAGACAGCTAATTGACACTCCCCCCTCCCGGAAGGGGGCGGGGATGGACTAAGGGCACTGCCGGAGGGCAGTGGCTCGAAAAGGACGCCGCGAGCTGGTGAGCAACGCGGGCTCAGATGCCAACCAAGGGCGAGATGACGGATGGGACACCACCAGGAGGGGGCGGTCCATTGGACAGAGCTAATTCCCGGAGACAACCAGCAGGAGGCGCCGGTGGTGAGTCCCAACCTTGTCACACCATCTCATTTAATCTCCGGAATAACACAGGCCAGAGAATTTTACCAAATGATTCCTGTATCGAGCCCATAATATCTTGTTGAACTACAACATATCTTTTAGAAAGACATCCAGTCCTGATTTGAAGACTTCACATCCCTAAGTTGTTCCAATGGTTAATTACCCTCAGTATTAAAAATTTGTTTCTAGTCATTAGTTCTTGTTATGTCTTTGTCTGCTATATTAAAGAGCCCCCCATTGTAAGAAATCTCTGCCCATGTATGTGCTTACACACCATGTTCAAATCACTTCTTAACCTTTTCTTTGATAAGATGATTAAATTGAGCTTCTATAGTCTCTCAATGTAAAACAGGTTTTCTAGGTCTTAAGTCCTTCTTGTGGCTCTTCTCTGAACCTTTTCTAGTTTGTCAGCATCCTTTTGGAAGGGTAGACATGAGAACTGGACGCTGTATTTTAGTAATAGTCTCACTAATGCAGTATACAATGGTAATACAACCTCTCTACTTCTACTCGATAATCCCCTGCTTATACAACCAAGAATCATACTTGCTCTATTAGCCACCACATTGCACTGAAAACTCATGTTCATCTAGTTATCCGCCATGACCCCTATTTCCTTTTCTAAATCATATTATGTTGTTATTTTATGCTGCTGGCTACCAACTATCTGAGAGACAGCCCCTCTCACCTTGGATCATGTAGTATTTGAGGTTATGTTCTTGTTCACAACCCCTGAATTTGAATGCCTAGGGACTGGTGGCAGGATGTTGTAAGTAGATGCCTTTAATTCTTCAACTCACTTCTCTCATTGGTCCAACAGAGCTTGAGTTTAACTTTCCAGGCTCCTTGGAGAGCCCTTCTTTCTTCACAGGATTTTGCTTGAGGTGTGCTGAGGGTAAGAGTTGTGCTTTAAACATATGAGAGTCTGTTAACAATGTTATAATAATATTGTGTTATCTAAGGCACTGATCTTATAGCTAGCTCCATGCAGGTTGACCCCCTGACTTCATTGTGGCTGCATGTGGACACAATGTTCCACCTGTTGTGGTTCTTTAAAAGATCAGGGCTTAAATGTGGTCAATATTTTTAAAATAGAAAAATTCATAGGAAAAAAATATCCTTATGGTTCTCCCGGGGGCATAACCACATTTTACCAGTGTAACATGCACCTAGTTACGTTTTACTGTTCATATACAAACACCCCCACTAGATTACAGCAAATAATAAAATATATCAGTTTCCTTGTATTCCATATAATCACCTGCTGATAAAAATATTCATTTGATATTTTTATATATATTTATTAGCTTTATTTGGTTCCCTTTATTTGTGGTTCTTGAAAGTCCAATTTTCAATACATTGCATTTCCCTGGAGCAAACATATTAGTAGTGAGAATGCCAAAAAATAATTATTTTAAGTCTTAAGATGGGGAACAGTTAATAATAGGGGGTCTTTTATTAAGTACTTAAGTCAGCATCGATTTTCTACATTGCAGCCAGTGAATCAAACCTTATGTTAAACTTCTCCTCTAACTATAGGAGGTTTGAATAGAACCTAGTAATGGATAGAAGACACAAATTACCTTCAGCATTTTAGAGGCACAGTGGAAGCTTTAAGCACTGGGGGATGAATGACTAATACATCCTGAGAAATCCTGTCTCAAAAATGAGCACAGGTTTTCTGGTAAATGTAATGCTAAACAATATTCTTAGGAGCATAATGACATGAGGCACTGCTTGTACATGTCACTCCTGAAGGAAAACAATCACATTTTATGCATAAATTCCAAATCAGACATAAAAAAAGAGAGAAGCATTTGCAAACAAAAAAACATTGGATTTATATGGCCCCTTTCTTCCCCATACTACAACTGGTCTTTTCGTTAGTCCACTGAATAACCATTTGTCATAGGCTTTACTGTACCATGAAGTTATGATTAATATTATGGCTTGAGTACAGCGGGTTGAAAGACCACATTCATTTTCAAAGTCACGTTGCATTGATTAGAATTCACTGCAGGTTATTCAAATAACGATCCTCTCTTTTCCCAGGAGAATCTCTGTCTGATTTTTCTTTATCCTCATTAAAGATCCCAGGTGCAGACAAAGCTTTACATACTTCTAATTTGCATTATCCTTGGGAAGGAGGTAATTCACATGCCTTCAGTATATAGCACTTGTTTTTGTAGTTTGCTCTTTCCTATCTGTCTATTTAAATAAATCAAGAAATTTAGCCTTTATAAACCCCAGACAATAGAAAATGCCAAATTTTATTATGCTTAGTAATGAGCACATGTATTCTGAAATATCAGTTATAATTCAGATAAAGTGAAATGATTTTTTTCTTCAGTGTTTCACTGTTTTGCTTAAAATACAGTATCAGCTCTCACTCTTGGAGGGGGGGGGAGATTAATTTTTTGAGCACAAAGATAGCTGTTATATCAACCTTTGACTAATCAAGAAACGTCAGTAAACATCCCACAATGAACCAGCAGTCACTGGCAAGACTTCGTATTCTGTTTGCTTGGTCTATATAGAACTCTGCAAAAGAGCATAAAAACCATAATCAATTGATGCAACATAACAGTATTATTAACCCGCAAAATGGAGGATTTGCATGGATTCACATTTCTGAGGCATAAGGTTTGTGGACCTATGAATTGTGACAAAATAGTCAGTCTTGGACTATTTTTATCTCAAGTTTTTGTGTAATGAGTTTAGCCTGAAGCAGACTGACAGCATTGTTGACATTTCATTGAGTTTCCATTTCTCAAGAGAGAGGAAATTTTAGCTAATTAAATAATGTTATAGTGTCTTAGAAACTACAAAGGCAGTGGGAAACCACACAGCAGTCATACTGTATTTGTTAAGATCACTTGTGTATTCCTGAGGTTTTATTATGCAGAAATCGTTCATCTAAAAATCTTAAAAGCAAACCATATATTAGGTAAGCGTTTGATAGTGCAATCTTGATAAGTTGTTGAAAACAGGTTTATGTATATATGAAATAAACCAATCATTGAAAAAGCTATTGGAGAAATAGTGAAGCAATCATTAGTTTTCTTAATTTCTCCATAAATGGCTAGATTGTGCTGCTCCCGCTTATGTGTGCAAGTGGTACGAGAGTGTGCAAGGAGCTTTCCTTCTTCTGTCCTCTTGCAACCTTGTGCAGGGGCCAGTCACACAGTATCTAAACAGCAGAGCTACTTCTCTCCCCTAGCTCCCAAAGAAATGGAGAGGAATAATGTGAGGATGGGGCCCTCTCTGTGTGCAGGGGGGAGCACTTACTGCATCCACTTCAAGGCTGGTAGGGCTTTGTGGAAGTTCTTAGGAGGAATTCCAGTGGAGAATCCTAGGTCTCAGGGCAACATGATTCCCTCTACAGCATCCCTCACCAAAACCTTAGTTGTACCTTTAAAACCTTAGTTGTACCTTTAAAACATAGTTTCAATGGTGCGAAGAGATGGGCCCCAGGGCCAACAGTATTGTGGTGAGACCTAGCTGTGTGTCTCATTTTCCACAAACACATCCGGTACCTAAAAGGAGCACAGCACCTGGATGGAGACCAACTAGCTCAAACTATACCCAGACTAAGGATAAAGTGATACTGGTCAGAAATGCTTCTAAGAACTAGTTAAGACAATCCCCTCACCTTACATGAAAGGCATTTGTTCCAACCCTGGCCCTCCAACCCTTTTCCATTACAATAGTTCAAAGCCATGGTGTTCTTCTGGACTCCTAGGTAAAGCCCTAATCTTGCAATTGATTGTGCATGGGCAGACTGCTGCACCAGCACAGAGCCCCATATGAATTGCAGAGTCTGAATTGCATGCTACAATCAGGTAGCATGGTGAGGAAAAGGGCCTTCTTTCCATGCACAGCTTCCTGTTATCAGGGAAAGGGAAAGAGAAAAAGGATAGAATCTCTATGCATATTACTGTGCAGATCCAATTTACCGGTGCTGTGCTTAGATACTCTGATAAGCACTATAGAAAACTAATAAGATAGCCCAAAATAGGCAGGAATGAGGGAGCACTCTGACTGACTGATTAAGGCTCTATCTTGTGTGTGTATGGGACAACAGTCACAGGACTCCAGACTATTGATGCTTGCTTTTTCCTTGGAAAAAATTAGTTATCCTATTTGCTGTGTGCAATAGCACAATAAAGTGACTGCCTTGTTTTAAATAACTGCACTTCTCGGGTGTGGAGGCACCTAGCTTTCAGTCTCTTGTCTCTCTGAGCACCCAAGATATGTGATTATCTTGGTGGGTGTTACATTGATGGGTGCTATAGAAGTGTGTATGTATAATAATGCTCTCAAACTGCATGCCCTGTCAAGAAGACAACAATATATTCTATATTAATTATTTGATTTCTTTATTATGGTGTCAGTATTTCTCTGATAAGCTACTATTTATATATCTTGTTTCATGACTCTTTAAGTGTCTAATGACATTATGGACTACAGTATAATAGCTAGGAAATAATGTCTTCTAACAAATGGGTGTGCTTTTGGTTTTATTTTGAGACACAGGCTGCTATTTGCCAGTGATTTAAACTCTGATGGCCATTACAATTTGTCCTTCTGACTTTGGAGTTTATAATAATAAGGAGATTTCCGTATTTGCAGAACACCTTTCATCCCAGAGCCTCGAAGCACTTTAAAAATATGAATTTAGCGTCACTATGCCCCAGTGGTTGTGATTCACCCATCAAGCTCGCAGTGAAGAGTGAGTTTGAAATTGTCCCTCTGAATCGGATCCCAGCTGGTGGTTCAATACTCCAAACACAGGAGCCAGCAGCACTGCTGAGACCCATGGTAATCTTCAGAGTGAGACGATCACTGTGTCATTATCTCACTCTGAATGGACTTTGGATCTTTTTCTGTACAAGGCTACAAGCTGAGGCTTCAGCTGTACAGAGACAGAGGGGCGAGCACAAGAGCATACCCCCCAAAATCTTTATTTTCCCATTAAGCCTCAGGAAGTCTGAAAGATTGTATTGACCTTAATTAAGCCCTCCCTAGAATCATGAGGTCGGTGGGCTTGGTGGGCTTTTGTTTTTAAAAACCAAACTTGCTTGCCAGGCGAGTTTTCCCAAGCTCTCATTTTATTTAGTTTCCAGCAGGGGATCTTGTTTCAAGGGATATGATCAAAGTAAAGGACATTTCTTCTGGGACTTATTTTACATAGATTAGATCTCATTATGCAACTTGCTCTTTAGTCTATATTCTTTTTATAAGCTTCTGGCTATATGAATGAATTTTACATAGTAAAGTGTGAATTTATTATAATGAATACACTTTCTGAGTGAAAGGGAGGCAAAATACAGCACAGTGTAATACTTTTAAGCTTCCTTATCAACAATAAATTTCAGCATTGCAGCTGTTTAATCTTATCTCAAACAAGGTTGCTGCACACTAATTTCCATGCAAATTTTTGCCAGCCTTTTATTTCAGTTTTAAATTTTAAACAATTTATTTGGTAGAAATGTTGTCATATTTTACATATTCTTCCTTTGTGTGTATTTTTCATCTTTATTTCAAAAAGACGTATGGTTTATTTTTTTCGACCTGCTCTCTATTCAATTACTATAAGTTAACACATCTAGATTCTCAGGAATAATGGAAATTCAGAATCAACTCCAGAAGTTTATGTTGAAGACGAGACTGGATGTTAGTCTCTGGGTGTTGAACAATTTCTAATGGCACTCTCAAATGGCAGTACTGATGAGTCAACACAGAACAGAAGCTCAGTGTACACAGAAATTTCTTTCCAATATTGCTGAGCTTTAGGGACAGTCAGAGGTGAGGTTCCTTATTAAAAGCTCACTTCTATGAGCATAAAAATAAGCACAAAATGTTGAAGTACATACCACTGTACAGCTCCATTTTTAGATCAGTCTAAAATTCAACTTAAGCTAAAGTTGAATTAAAACATGAAAAGCATATACACAGTCACCCAGTATGTATTTAAATAACTTGATTTCACTTACTGCTTTTTATCGCGTGCGCATGTATACTTATTCTTCAATAATGTCTGTTGGGATTAGAGTTATAGAGAGTGAAGGAAAAATTAATTTTAAACTGGAAAAGTTGTGTGGCTGTTGTAGTCAGTAGAGTTTTAAATCAAACTGCTTGACCAGGTTGACCTGCTTGACCAGGTTTCCTCCACTACTACAGAGGAAGGGGTATTCTCAAGACTAAATCCTGCTCTCACTTCAGTTGCCCTGGATGGAATTATTTACACCAGTGTAATGAGTTTTGCTCTTCACTCTTCAGGTGAGACAGTGTTGGCAAACTTCTCCCCTCGCTTACTCCCGTGCAACCCACGGAAATTAGTGACTGAGGTTGAAAAGGTGTTAATGATCTCAGACTATGAAATTCACTACCGCGCAAAGCTTCACTCCATCTCAGCTGGAGGTCAGAGGACCATTGAGGGCAGAGCAGAGCAGGCCAAGAAAGGAGCTAGGGGATCTGCACTTATACAGATCTAATAGTCAAGAACCTTTGCACTGAGGGGGTGGGATTCTCACAAGCATTCAGCATTGGCCTAACTCTGCCCCTACTGAAGTCAGTGGGAGTTACGTCAATGAGTGTATTTGAAAATCCCAAGCAGAGTTTATACGGCCATGGCAAGTACCTGCTCTGCAGATATGTGCCCTGCCTGTAGGTTAGGGGGTATCTGTTACTTCTTCCCAACCACTGTTTAATGCCTTTCATAAAGCCCACTTATTGTGCTTGGGAGGGGAGGGGATGAATTTCACACTAATTTATAATCCTATTTACAGTCCAAAAGATACCTTGTTCTGCAGCCTTTTTATATTTTTTCCCAGTATGTGGTTCAGAAGTTTGTACGTCTTTATCAAAGGATAAGGGGGATTCTTGGGAAGGGAACATTTGTCAATTAAATGGTTAATCAAGACTTGGGGGGGGGGAATTCTGATCAATGCAAGTCAAATTCTCAGTGCAAGTGGCTGAATCATCTTCAGAACTCTGATCGTAATTAAACCACAAGGAGGCTGTTATGATTAAACGTGGAAGCTGGAAATATGTGAACCATAACAAAGGATCTGAATTAACTTCAAGCTTTGCACAGAATGCAGTTTCAGATTTTTGATCTTTAACGTAAAAAGCTTTTTCTTCTCTTTTGGAGAATTTCTGCCACATTCAGTTGAGTTTTTTAAGGCTTTGTTCATAACCAACATCATACACACAATTGTTAGCTGGCTTTCCTAATTTGTATATATGACATAGGTCCAGTTTCCAAATAATTTTCTTCTTTTTTAATAAGAATATATAATTTTAATGGAGATTTTAATAGTCTTCCACAGCTATCCTACTACACTTATAAGTAAATATTTCTCCAAATGGCTTCCTGTCTTCTGTATAATCCATAAACTGTGTTGGTATAGTACAATACATTTCTAAAATCTATATTCTTTATTGTGTTCTAATTACTTAGTACCATAATAATTTCTGTTTCTGTCTTTCTAACTAGACTTTGTAGCTTTTAAAGAATACTATTCAGGATATATATTTTTTGGTTGGTGTAATTTAATCCAAAATTTTTTTACTTGAAACACACACATTCATACCAAGGGCCGAGTTCTGTCTTTATCTAGGCAAAATTCCAGTTTAAATCAATGGTAAAAATTGTAGGGTTGAACCCCAAATTGTATAAACAAGCATTAGAAATAACATTTCTAAAGCACAAACACTAGAGATGGTCCCAAAAGAAATTCCTGGAACACCCAAACTTTAGGGAAGATCAGGATTAGGTCTGGATCTGTATCAGAATTTTGTGGCTGTTTCTCCTTTCATGGGCAAAATCAAAGCCTCAGATCCCAACATCTCCAAATAATGAGAGAGATTAATCCAGACTGGGACTTTGATGTTCATGTCCATCTCTATTAACAACAATGCCCTAGAAACCTTGGAAGGCATCCTGTTATCTGAGAGCTATATGCTTAATGTATTATGTCTGCAACTCTGCTTTGCACTTAAGGTTCCTCCTTCCAGCTAGAAATAGGATGCAGTGATGTTAACTGTAGACTTATGTTTAGGCTCTGAATATCATCATCAGTTGAGGCCATGCCATTCAACCCTTGTAGCCTTTCATTGGGCTCAACCCTGCAGTACTTATTCAGGGAAAACTTCCACTGACTTTAATGGGAGTTTTGCCTGCAAGCTCCTAGAGGACACAGGAAATCATAGTCAAGAAACAAAAAACAAGCAAAAAAATTCACTATGCTATACTGCAACAGAAAACATAACAAGGGGTAAAATAATTGTAGGTAGTATTTATAGCTTTTCTGCTAAGGCATGTTAAGTATGAAAGAAAAGGCTGCAGTTAATGATGAAGAGAATGGCTTCATCAAAGGGATACAGTAGATGTTTTCTTTTTTTCAAATTTTAATGAATAAATGACATTGCCATTCATTAAAATTAAAATGTACGTAAGTGGTATTTATGTGCAGATAATTACCTAGTATGGAATGTTTCCATCACGTAGATCCTGACACAGTTATCCTGATTTCTAGCAGATCTTCAATCCTTATCAGGGCTGCTTACCTTTTAACAAATGAGGACTAGATCCTGCTCCCACTGAAGTCAGTTACAAAACTCATATTGCCTTCTATGGGAGCAGGATTGGGTCCTTAATCCATATCACAAATGTATATTCTCAGTTAGCAGATCTGGAGGTAACAGTGGTTGATGTCACATCGGATGCCTGTGGTCAAGTTTCAGCTAATAGCTAACCCCATATCTAGGGCTACGTATAAGCATGTTTTTTTAGTTCAGAATGTATTGTTTACAAATTCAAAACAGCATTTTAGCCAATTAATTATCGGATATCACAGTGATCCTAATTTTGAACAATATTGTGTGATACCCATTTTGCTTTCTGCTGAAAAGCAGTTTCTCAGTTTCAAAATCTTAAAATAAATCTCATTTACATTTTCTATGTTTTCAATTATTCTATTTTTTGTTTATTTTTTTGACAAATGATTATAAAATAGTCCGTGTCACTTATGTATTTCACAGTGCTGGTTTAAGGAAAGTTTTCCTTTTAAATGCATACAACACATGAATGCAGAACTAGGGGCTTGATCCTGCCAACAGTTACATATGAGCACGCCAACACTTACTCATGCAGTTGTCCCAGTGAAGTCAATGAACTTCCTGAAGACAGGACTACTCATGCAAGTAAGAATTTGTAGGACTGCACCCTTACAATGAACCATACTGACTAGTTTTTTTTTCTCATGCCAGTTTTACAGTGTAACTCCACTATCTTTAACAGCGTTACTCTTGATTTACAGCAGTGTAAGGAAATGGAGAATCAGGCTCCTTTTAAAAAGGGCTCACCTTAAAAATAATAACAATAATGGGCTCAAACTCCTTCAGATACAATTCAAGATCCATAAGTTCAAATATATACACATTTCATTTGAAATTTTAAAATCAGCAATTGCATTTATACAAGTCCATATTAGAAGCTGATTCCTAATTGACTCCACATCAGGGGCCTGAGACTACAAAGGGCTGAGAACGTCCTGTGAGGTGTTGAAGGCTCTTACTCCTGTTGGCTTTCCCGGTAGATAAAGGTGCTCATAGCCTCGCAGGATGAGCCCAGAGAAACCTGAGGAAAGTGTTACTCTATCTTGGGTATGGAATAACTTGTGTGGGGAAAATAGGTTTCAGTTAGGTGATTTTAAGAACATAACATAAGAACATAAGAAAGGCCGTACCGGGTCAGACCAAAGGTCCATCTAGCCCAGTATCCTGTCTACCAACAGTGGCCAAAGCCAGATGCCCCACAGGGAGTGAACCTAACAGGCAATGATCAAGTGATCTCTCTCCTGCCATCCATCTCCACCCACTGACAGACAGAGGCTAGGGACACCATTCCTTACCTGTCCTGGCTAATAGCCATTAATGGACTTAACCACCATGAATTTATCCAGTTCTCTTTTAAACTCTGTTATAGTCCTAGCCTTCACAACCTCCTCAGGTAAGGAGTTCCACAAGTTGACTGTGCGCTACGTGAAGAAGAACTTCCTTTTATTTGTTTTAAACCTGCTGCCTATTAATTTCATTTGATGACCCCTAGTTCTTGTATTATGGGAATAAGTAAATAACTTTTCCTTATCCACTTTCTCCACATCACTCATGATTTTATATACCTCTATCATATCCCCCCCTTAGTCTCCTCTTTTCCAAACTGAAAAGTCCTAGCCTCTTTAATCTCTCCTCATATGGGACCCGTTCCAAACCCTTAATCATTTTAGTTGCCCTTTTTTGAACCTTTTCTAGTGCCAGTATATCTTTTTTGAGATGAGGAGACCACATCTGTACGCAATATTCGAGATGAGGGCGTACCATCGATTTATTTTTTTTAATTTTATTTTACCAATCATCCTTCTAGTTCCGTAGCCTGTCTCCAGCAGTAGCTGGAACCACCTGCTGCAGAGGAAGGACCAAGAAGCCCTGCAGTAGGTTTTTAGGAATAACCTACCCACAGAGTCAGTTTCTTCCCAACCCCATTAACTGGAGGGTATGCCGGGAAGAATGATGGTTTATGCCCCTTTCCAAACCTTTTTTTTTTTTTTTAGTTTATTCTATAACAAATCTGGATATTCATGTTATCCATATACCAGTCTCATCTTTTTGTGTGGAGGAAATACATGTCTTCAAGTCCTTAAGGTCCAATTTTGTAACCTTTACTCGTGGTTAGTATTACTCACACCATTACTCACACCATCAAATAATCCTATATAATTTAATAGAGAGATTTTCAGATGGCACAAAGTGCATGTCTTCTATGTTGTTCTGCAGACACCCATTTATGGCCAAACCCATGCTCCTTTGGGAGCTTCACCATCTGAAATAGAATACATGCAGAATTGATCCATAAACATATTTTTGGGACTGTGGAAGAATCGTGAAGAACATCAATTTGATGTTCCAGACCACAAGAGAGTTTACTCGCCTCACTTTTGAGTGATAAACATATGTGTATCTAAGTAAAGGATTTCACCTTGGTAGTGTATGTGGAAGAAAACTAGCATTTCCTAAAGAGCACATTGCGCTGATTATCATTATAAAATTATTTATTTTAATAACATTTTGATTTTTTTAAAATTGAATTTCATTTACTTGTTAAATTAAAAACACCCTGACTCTCCAACACTATTCCTTTGATGAATCTACCCCTTCTAGTTCATTTAACATGAAATAACAGATTTGTGTTGATGGTGCTTTTGTTCTTGATAGTGAGAGAACTTCTTACTGAAAAATTACCTACTCACCCTTAAGCAATCACTAACATTCCAATTCCTGAATATAAAAAGGAAGAAAGAGCAGATGGAGGCAAACAAAAATTGTATTAATAATACATAACAAAGTGCTGCCTACAAACGATATTTCAATAGGAAAAAAATAGGAAAACTACAGTTTTCATTGGGGCTTAATGTATTTTATCCCTCTCTAATGCTTCCATCTTCAAGCCAGTTCTCTTTTATTGACATGACAACACAAATTGCAGAAGTAAATTGAATCACGGACTTGGAATGTAAAAATCAATGAGAAATAATTTTGTAGCACTAAAGTGAATAGTGTAATGCTAGGTATTCATTTAATTAACCATGAGCCTTTCCACATAATGCACAATCATTGCCAGCTTTTCAGCTCATAGTTATTCCAGGAATAATGAGTTTGGGATTCATCTTTAGAAAACCTGCATTAATATTTGAAAGCATTTAAATCCATTAGTGGGTCATCTGAACACTGCAGGTCACTTTTACATTGCTAATTGAAACAATAGTAATGGGTTATAATCTACTATCTAATAATGCCTGAAGTGTTTTACCGCTTTTATATCTGCAGATTCCAGGAAATATGTAAATTTGTTGCTGAACTGTTATAAAATATGGAAATTTAAACTGCAGTCATGAAACTATATTTTTTTTAAAAACATAGCATTAATAAACTGAAGAGTTACACTATATTTTGATGTCAGGATAAATTCCTTTCTATAGACCTTCTAGTGTTCATTGCTTCTGCGCTGCAGGCTCAACATCTGGCATTCACATTTTCCACATTGCCATTAGAAGAAAGTGAATATCATTATACCAGTGAGTAAACAATCATGTCATTGTTTCCATATGCAAGCTATACATTGACTCAGGCTGCTGCGTTCTGACAGCTTTTTTTTACTTCTTCTTCGTCTTCCATTAATTTATGCAAGCATTTTGCTTTTCATGGATTTTCTTTAATACACCAACATTTCTGCTGTATGTAAAAGCAACCATATCAAATGGAAATGTGAATTTAGTGTGCATGGACTTGGTGATTGTTTTTTAATAAAAAGGTACTGAAAGGTAAAGGTTGCTTTACAAATCTCGTTGATAATTGAAGAGAGCACAAATTGATACTGAAACCATCATTTTTGTTTTTAATTCAACATTCATCTCATGTATTTACCTGCATCTTCATAGGCTTAATTACAGTCTGATTACTGCAAAAATCCAAAAAGGCACATCTCATTATATATGGGTGAACTATTTTGCCATAGTGTATTGCATGTATGCATGGGTATGCACATGCATTGTGTGTGCGAATTTGTGTAAATAATTTACGTTGTTGATAAAATATGGATAATACATTTCAGAGAAAACTAGAGATCACTGCACTCACCTCCCGCCCCTCCCAGATATGAAAATTAATTCATTATTTGGGTGATGAGAAAGAATAGGAAAAAAATTCTTACACATTTTGGGGATCATTTGAACACAAGCCACTTCCACATATTGGAACAAATTCTGCACTCTGATAGGTATATACACTTCCCACTGGCTAGTTGCATGTGCACATTTGAAGACAGAAATGAAAACACCGGGGCAACGGCTGTTGTAAGTATTCTTGAAAAACCTCATTCTTGGAGCAACAAAAACCAGTCTTTACTACCGATCTGATGGTGGTGTGAAATCTGATTTGATGACAATGCAAAGCATTCCAAAACATTTTGCTTCACCTTCCATGGTGAAGTGCATAGAAGGTGTTGGATAGATTCTGGTATAAATGACCAGTGGCATCTCACAAAGGTTCTAATAATTTAATTAGTATGTTTTTTAAACAATAGAGAATTATCAGAATTTTCAGCTACTACCACATGAATAGCCCCTCCTAGCTCAGTGCCTCCCTTGACAAGCTAGTAGGGAGGCAGAATATATTTTTTATCTCCAACTGATTGATATGCCTGCAAACAGCTCTGGGAAAAGAGTGTTGCCAAACAGAATTAATGGGGACAGGAGAGCCTATTGGGCTGACGACTTGCCCAATCCAAATAAGAGATCCCCATGAAAGGGGCCAGTCAGATGTGTGGAGCTAGACCTACAATTTGGGAGATCTGCTCTCTCCACAACTGCAGTATTAGTAGAGGCCTAGATCAGCAATGGTCCACCATCCAGGGACTCTGTGAAACTGAGGTTGGCAGGTCAGTTGTAGAAAAGGCTGCTCAAATGCAGTCACAATTTGGGTTGCAAATATATAACTATCATCAGCCCGTGAGGGGTTCTAAATAAGAAACTTTTTGAGCAGCTTTGTAGATGCACGTTCAGTCCCAACTCTGGCTTGCCATACTCCAGAAAGGGGTGCTGCATGGCCAGGGTCTTTACAGATGTAGCACAAGGACATAGAATCTAAGAGATCTGGATTTCTCCTCCCCTACATATTCAGATTAGATTGGTTTTGTTTGTTTGTTTTCTTTAAACCCAGCCAGATCTCCATCTGGCTCCCATTGGAACCTTGCAGGGGTGTTACTGTAACTAGTAACAACCAACTCCCAGGATGGGAAGCGTGGGAGAGCAGAGGGAGGTTCCAGGAATAAGTCTGCTCAGGCGGTCAGGGACCTCCTTGAGTTTCCTAGAGATGCAACAGATCCTTTGCTCCCCAGTATTGTTTTGGCCCTTGCATACAGCCTCAACTTTTCTTCAGAATAGATCAGCCCTGTGCTCAGTCCACAAGTTGTCAATGCCATTCTGGGCCTCAGGTGCTGTATTGTCACTTGTCTAAATAGGGTTCTTTTTTAACACTCCTCTGTGGGTAAGCCACCAGGACCCAGAGTCTGGAACATGGCAACTAGTAATAAATATACGTAGGTTTTCCAGTTTATGCTATTTTGTTTTCTGATTTCCAGTATTTAGTTTGACAAATTATAGCTCATCTATATCAGTAAAAGCTGAGTGCGACTGGTGTTAAAAAAAGCTTTTCTTGGAAATATATAAAACATTGTCCCTATCCAAAGCCCTGTCCTCTTGGGAAGGAGCTCCCAGTAAGAGGAGTATTTTCAGCCTCTTCTCAAATTTTTGCTTGGTTGGGGTTTTATTTAACATGGGAAGCCCTAAACAGATGACTGTTCTGGGTAATATGGTTTATGCTCTTGGCAAGCATGCAAAAGAGCACTTATTAAACAAACAGTTTTTATTGTTTTCAAAAAGCTTTAAGAAAGTCTTTTTTCACTTCTTTTTTCTCAGGAAGAATGAGATCTGTAATTTCGTGGTGCAGAAATATTCCTTGAATTTAACCAGAGTTTTTATACTTGAAAATGTGCAGCCTGGAGAGCTAAGGAGATTGGTAATGAGGTGCAGAACTTTTTCTCTCTAGGTCATAGGTTCAAATGCAGATCAGGTCAGTTATTGCCACCTGTCGGCTGTTTGGTCTTTATGAAATGAACTGATGGTCTTGGTGGACAGGTGTCCACATCAAAAAGACAATCATTGGTGGTAGTCTCAGCAGAGTGGCAACAGGTTGGACATGGAGAAGAGTCTCATCTCTCAGGCCAACAACGGTTTTCTGTATATCAGGATGGGGGAGGTTCTGTGGATAAATATTATGGCCAAATGCTTCAGTTCTTTCACAGGCAAAATTCCCATTAGAGTGAGTTTTGTTTAGCAGTGGCAGTGTTTGTCCTATAATAAGGACTTTAATTTGTAGCAATGTCAATACGGCGCCTTTTCAAAGTTATTACAAAAATCCCTACCTTGTGTCAGATGGTTTCTTCTTGCCTTGTAGGCTTGGAAGCTGACGGGATTCATGGAAAGCTCACATGTCACTAAAGTGATGCAAGAAGGATATGCCTTGCCAGATAGTAATCCACATGGGGCGTTGAGGTATCTGTGACAGTCTCGGAGGAGAAATGCACCCTGCTCTTTGAGAAAGAAATGGATAGCTGAGGCTAAATAGAACCACACTAGCAACCCACAGAGTAGCAATCTCCTGGGAAGCATATCCCTGCAGAGGCGTTTTCCCTTGGTAAAATTTCCAAGAGACTCTGTACTTCAGCTGTGCAATATACTGGCCAAAATTTCAGAAACCCTGGAACCAATTTATTCCATCTGGAAATTAGTTTCAGCTTTTGTTGCTTTCAAATTTTGTCCAAAGCAGATTCAATTTCCAAAGGGAGGTCTCTGGTGCTTTGTCCTCCAGGATTTTCTGTATTTTCAGAATGTATTCATTAAAGAGGTTTGACAATTATATATATATATATATATATATATATATATATATATATATATACACACACACACAGAGATACTACATTCAGATACATTCATACATTTATAAAAAAATAAAATTCTAAGGGAAAGGCTTTCTCTTCCCCCCTCCATTTATTTTCTGTACAATGGGTTTTTCCAGGGAAAAATCTTTTTAGGTACACATTAAATATCAGCACCTGATATCAGAACCTGATACTGAGCTAAACTCCTCCCTTACTTGGTTTGCGTTTTTACCTGCTTCCTCTCCGTATCAGGCAGTGATTTAGTTGTTTTGTTGAGGCGGCAGCTGAACAACCTATTTAACCCTTTGTCATTTACAAATAGAAAAAAGAAGAGAAGCTTAAGGAGATGTATCCAACATATATGTTAAAAACAAGCTATATATGTTCATTGCCAAAGCAGTGAATATTCCTAGATAATTTCTGAACAGCTGCTTCTGATTTGATGTTTTGATTTAAATTATTTTAAATATGTTTTACCTGAAAATGATTTGTTTTAAAGGGTGAAGGCTGGTGGAGATTTTATCTGGAGAGTGACAGCACTTCATCAGCGGAGCAGCCCTGTGCTCTCAGGAAATCAGCCATCTGCTTGCTTCTCCACTTTTAAGGAATAGCAAATCTAAAATCAAACAGTAATGAGAGCAAACACACATGAACAATTCTAATGGCTTTTGCATGCAATGTGTTTCTCCACACAATTCGCCAGTTTTCAGTGTAAGTCATACTGCCATCCTGGTAACCAAAGGGAATCTGCTAATAGTTTTCCATCCTTTTCCAGCATAATCTAAAGTTTCTGAATTAAACTGACAAATTCAGGGCAAGGAAATTGTGAATGAAGTCTTTCATTCTGGGCTATGTTGCTCGTTACTATTAATAAGAATTATGCATGCATAGTTCATTGCACAATGTTGCAAACACTCGTGCGCGTGCTTAAATTTATGCGTGTGAAAAGTCTGTTGACTTCAATGGAGCTATTCACATGTATGAAGTGAAAAACACATGTAAGTGCTTGTACAATCTGACCTTTTGTTATTAGGTGCCAGGGTAGCCTTTGTTCCCCATCCTGCAATAAACTCTGCATAGGCAGATCACCTGTGCCTGCGCAGTCCTGATGACTTCAGTGGGGCTTCACATTGGTACCGGGGTCTGCCCATGTGTGACACCTTGCAGGATCAGAGCCTAAATTCATTGTGGTCCCATCCACACTGCAACACCTGGCCACAGCAAAGCATGATATATTGTATTAGAGCTGTATATTACAGAGCTCCATGCAAACATTTGAAGGAATTTGCACAGGTAGCTGTGGGGATGGATTTCACCTGTATACCCCACCCCATACATTTTACTCATGCTTTATGACAGTGAACTGACATTCATTCAAAGGGCCTGCAAAATTCTACAATGCCAAAATAGGCACAGACTAAAAAGGAAGGTCTCAACCCACTTTTAACATGCCCTCTTTAAATAAAAAACGCAGCCAAACCAATTTCAGTGACATTTAAAATGGGAAGAAAGAAAGGAAAATTGCTATTAGGCTGAGAACTTTCATACTATATTCCAAAATAAACTGAATTTTATGGCCAGATTAAAGAGGCATATAATGGCAGTACTGCTACCAAAGGCCATTAGTAAAGATAGCCACTGCCAAAGCTTGCATTCAGTTTGATACCTGTCTGCTAATGGACAAAACATTCATTAGCACACCCAGGCTCCTGCTGGCTCCTGCACAGTGGTACACTGCTAGCTTTGTGTGTCTCCAGTTGTCTTTCCTCTCATGTTTTCTCCATCACTAAACTGCAAGCTATTCAATGATTTCTGGCATCTCTATTAAATTGTGGGAAACATGGAAATGATTAACTTTTGAACCACTAAACTAAAAACATTCTCTTGTACATTCTGAAAATGAAACAGGTCGTGCACTAGCCAGGGTCCTCTGATGGAGTTCAGAAAAGGTGAGGGGCGGGGGGTAGTGAGGGGAAAGAGAGAGACTGGACTGATCGGCTGATATTTGGGTTTTGTTGTTGTCATTATATATCAAAAGAATGTGATCATCCTTTCTGATTGCTCTTTTCCTAGTAAACAACCTCCAAGTGAATTCATTAAATATTAAAAGACCCTGATATCTATTAATGTTATCGGACACATGAAATATGCCTGATGGATTTATTCTGCTGTAAAGGAACCATAGCCTGGTGTCCCTCGTGGGCTTGTGCTCCAGCTGTTTAAACTATAATTCCATCACTTGCAGGAATGGTTGAGGCTGACCTCTACGAAATGTATTCGTTGCTGCTCAGCCTGTGAATTGTAAATGAAACCTTTTGTAATAATGTTAAAATATGCATGCAGAGGAATTAAAGCATCAGAGGTCAGCAGCAAAGGATCTCAGTGGGGTCGCTGTAGGCTCAGAGCAGCTGGCAGATGCACTCCAACAAAAATTATACCTAGAGATTGTTTATTGGATTCGGGACGCGCATGACTGGGCTTGATGGATCTACCACTCTGTCTATATGAATCTTAATCAATTTCAGATTCTCGCTTTCATTCCAATATTGGTGGTTTTGAGCTATTTGCTTTCTGGAATAACTAAGTTTCTAGTTGCCTTGTCCTTGTTCAGTGCTAAGTCCCTTTACTGCCCTACATAGGATCATTAAAACATGATCCCACATTTTATGTCTTAACTCTCCCCATATTGATTTTTTTTTGTCTGTGTTTGCCAGTAATTTACCCAAGTGAACACTACACTCATGAACATGGAGAAAGGGGGATGTACATGCTATATATGAGAGCTAGGGTTGTCCAAACTATGCAGGTGGCTCTTATATTATCCATGATATTTTGCTGCCATGACATCACTTTTTCTCACACCATGTTTTACGTGGTGGGAAAGTCCTTGAATGTCAGGGGCTTTTTGTAAGCTTTACAAGAAATTTTAAATGCTCCTAATAGGTTTGTCTTTTACAGATTTATGATACAAGGTTCAGAATGGAAAGAGCTAGGGTAGGTTCCCTACCGTGTTTGCCGCTGATTAGTTGCCATCACTAACTTCAATATTAATAGGTAATTGAATTTTCAATCCCATAAGTGAAGGGGATGGGGTAGACAGAGACTTCACCAGGTTATCATATGAGGAATCATACTAAAGAAATGGAACTACTCATTTTTAATAAGGCCTACTCAACATCAGTGGGATGGTTTTCATAAGGATGGACTTTGCAATGTGAGTAAGAATTTGCAAGATAGTGTCTTAATCGCTTGCTTTGGAGATCTACATTTAGATTATGAAAATTAATTTGGCAATCTCATCCTAATCTCCAGAGGTTAAAACTCACTGCAGTACCTGGCACAATTAATGGTTTCCCTTTGGATATATTAGGGAAGAATTGTGTGTGACATCTTGGACAACACCAGCCAGCCTGATATCTGGTTTAGAGTTAAGTTCTTCATTTCCCCATAACTTTTAAAGAAAAAAGAAGGAATCCCATTATTTAGCAGAATTTTATTAATAAGTAATTTTAACAATATTGCAGTCACCAATAAATGTAGAATGTAGAAAATGCTTTATTTGCATCCTTTTCTGCTCTATTTAATGAGCCAAAACTCCTACTGACTTCAATGAACAAGGTGATGAATAAAGCTCTTTGACAGAAATAGAGTAGAGCTAAAAACGATAATATTCACGTGAGCTCCACAGAGTTCTAATCAGATGCTGACCAGAACAGACGTAGAAGAGAAAATGAACCCAGCAGCCAGTTGTTAAAATACAAGCTCCATTCTACCTGGAGATGGTATTACTGTACAGTCTGTTTAACACACAACCTTTGAGACTGATCTAAAATTTCTAACTTTAAAGGAATTTGCTAGATAAAAAAATACATAAATAAAATTCATTGAAGTACATGAGAGCCCTGGGAGCAGACTGTGCACTGTGGGCCAAATTTTGCTGTCACGTATACCAGCACTCCCCTAAATCGGCTCCCATTGACAACAATGTGACTTTTGCCATTGACGTCAACAGGAATAGAATGGTTCCCATCAGATGGAACAAAGCAGACTTGCAGCCTGTTTCTTTAAGACACTGCATCTAGAATGTGTGGCAGAAACATTGTGCAGGTAGAGATTCTGCACATTGACTTTTTTAAATTAAAACATTTTAAGAATTTTAAAAAATGTTAAAGCCACTTTTTTATAACATATTTGTAGTGGTAATTAAGCCTTCCACTTTCCAGAGATCCCTTCCCCAGAGAAACCTAGCAGACAGTTCCAAGGTTGGGCCAGACCAAGATCCTTACAGATGGCATCCAAACCATACTTCACTGATACACAACTATTGGGCCCAGTCCTGCTGGCACTGAGGTGGATTGCAAAACTCACCTTGATTAGAACTGAGCGCAAATGTGGTTGCAATTAAAAAGGAACTGGAAGTGTAACATAAACTCTGTTTCTTTGTTAAGCAATTGACTGTCATTTTCTTGCTGACTTAGGGCTGTGCCCTGTACGTAATTTCTTTTTGCCAAAAGGAACTTGAAAACTGTGTGCCTGATCCTGCAAATGATGACTCGCGTATAGAATATTTACTAGCATGAGGAGTGCCACTGAAGTTAATGATTTACTGATCTGAGTAAGAATTACTCATATGAGGAAGGGTTTTCAGCACTGGCCCCAAGAGAGATGTGAATACTCCTTCATGGGACATAAGCTTCAGGGAACTCAAAATAGGTTAATTCCATGCCTGACTCATTCCATGGACCATTTAACGAGAGCCTCTGGAATTGTGCAGTCAGTAATGAACTGCCAAGAACTAAAAGTAATCACTGCAACAATTATTAAAATTTACACTTGTATTCTGATACCCTTGCTGAAGATATGGGCCTTGAATTAAGTGGTCCAGAAATCTAAGGACTTCCCACAAACAGATCAAAAGCCCTTTAAAAACCAAGATCCTTTTACTTGCTATTAACAGGTAAAGTTCCGAGACCTTCTGCTGCTCAAAATTGCTCTTATTATAGTTTATTATATATTTATTCAAATGCATTTTTAAAAGAGGGTCCTGTAATATCCCTATAGCATGTAGACCGAAGAGGAGGGTGCAGTCATAGGGGATCTTAATTTCTTTTCTGCATTTGCAATAATTCTGTAACAGTAAATAAGAAGTATTTCGTGTGGACATTAATTTCCTTTAAATATAAAGGGGCCAGTCATTCCTCCTGGATCTGCATGCAGCCTTGCTTTTCCTGTAGCACAGTGTAACCATCATTTGGTATGTGTTACGTGTCCTCCTCGGTGCATGATAGACAGAGGATCCGAGTCCTTTACGGGGATCCCTATATTCCCCCATCCTCTGCCAATTTAGGGTATTTAATCCTGCAAGGTGCTGAAGTCTCTGTTCCTGGTCCAAGAAAGCACTTGAGCACATGCTGATGATGGGGCTTCTCCTATGCTTAAAGTTAAGCATGTGTTTACAATCTTGGCTGGATTGTGCCAGGGTGCACAGCACCAAGCATCAAGACTTGAGGCCCGAACCCAAAAAGACACTTAACTACGTGAGTAGCCCCATTGACTTTAAAGGGATTGCTTACGTGTTTGAAGTTAAACGTGTTTAAATGTTTTGTTGGATTGGGAATTTAGGGCCAGATTTTTAGGTAGTTAGGTACATGAAGATGTGGAGAGGTGCCTATTGGGATTTTCCAAAGCACCTAGGTGCCTATCTTTAGGTGCTTAAATACCTTTAAAAATTTGGCAGTAGAGCATCATGGTGTTAGTTCTAGAGCTCCTGACCTCAATTCCCAGCTACAACCCAGAAGATGGTCATTGCTCACTGTAAGGGTGGACATGGGAGCAGTCTCTGGCTGGGAAATGAAATTATGCTGCCACAATGTTGGCGATAGTAGTGGGGGCCCTGAGTTTGATGGGGGGCTTCGAGTCAGACATTCCCCTCTTCCTCATCCTTCTTCTTTATGGAGGTCTTTTGAGGAAACTGTGGTGAGAGCCTCATAGAATTTTTCCTCTTCTCTGGGCCCCTCCTAAGATTAGTCCACAGAGATAGGTAATCAAGGTCTGCTGGTGGGAGTATTCAAGGCATTTCAAATTGTTTCTCTATTTAGTATTTGTTCAGAAAGCACTTGGCAATTTTAAGCCTTATCCGGCGCATTAGGACTGAAAGTACAGAACAAGTGTGATTGAATATTTATAACTTATTTTTGGTTGAAACTTTTATAATGCACACTTTAAGTGGGAAATATTTGTAATGAGGCGTTCATAGGTCAGAAAATGAGATAAAATCTAGCTCGTGCACCGCTTCTATTTACATGTTGGAAGAAATATGACTGGAGAACTCTGTAAAATAGCTTGACAAACAAAATGTAACAGTGATACTAGCACAGGAAAAAGAACTCTTGTTTTTCCAATCATATTAGCACATTGCTGTTACTATTCCTCAGCCCAAACCAGTGGTTCTCAAACAATAGGACGGCCCTCCCAAGGAGGTGCGGGAATGTGTCAAGGAAAGTCCTAACTCTGTACTATTTTTTAAGAGCTCTGACTGTCAGTCCCAGGTGGTTGGGGCTTGTGCAGAAGGGCCGTGCACACCCAGGAGGTGGGGATAAAGGGGACAGGTGGAGCCCCACCACTTGGGCTGTCCTTCCCCCCCACACCCTAATTCGTCACCTGGAGGTGGTGGGACTCTGGTTGTCAGCTCCAAGCTGTCTGCAGCAGCGCAGAAGTAAGAGTGGCAATGGGGCACTAAGTCTGCTGTGAAAAGTAATATTGACAAATATCACTTTTCACATTGCCACCCTTACTTCTGTGCTGCTGCTGGCGTGGCACTGCCTTCAGAACTGAGCGCCCGGCCAGCAGTCGCTGCTCTCCGCTCTGTCTTCAGAGCTGGGTGGTTGCATATGTACTTGTGGGGAGGAGGGGGGAGGAGGGGAGGGTTGTAAATGACTACAGACACAAAGAAGGGGGGCCTGACCAAATAAGTTTGAGAACTTCTGGCATAAACCAATGTGCATGAAGCAGCTTTTTACACAAAATGAATAGTAGCATTAGTGCATCTGGCTTCATTCTGAAACATGTTCAGTAAGACAAAAAAACAGTCACTCCAGTAGAGATGTTGCTGGTTGGTTCCCTTGGGAATATTTGGATAGCTCTACACACAAGTCTATTGATACCTGCACCTTTACTTCTCCGAAGAGGGAACTACCAGGATTTACATGGTCATCCCCAATTTCATGAGGTGATGAAACAAATTCAGGAAATCTGAATAGGAATACAGAGCAGAACATAGAACAAAAAGTTCAGAAAGATTTTGAGGCTATAGAAGTGACTCCCTTGGGAGAGAATAAGAATCTACATCCAGTTCTCAAGCCTTAAAATTCCACTTGTCCTTCAAGGTGATTTAGCCTTCCATTCTATGCATCCGATGAAGTGGGCTGTAGCCCATGAAAGCTTATGTTCAAATAAATTTGTTAGTCTCTAAGGTGTCACAAGTACTCCTGTTCTTTTTGTGGATACAGATTAACATGGCTGCTACTCTGAAACATTGCATACACTGAGTTTGTATAAAGAAGCTACTCTTTTACAACAGAATAGATGGACGTTTAAGGCTCCAGGTCTGTAAATTGGAACAGTATAGTAGGAATTAATGAATCAATATAAGCCTAGTGCTAAAAGGTGGTGGATTTGATTGCCACGCCTGAACATGAGCTCATACACCATACGTTTCTAAAGTGCCACTCTTATGCCTGTGGATGAGGCATTAAACCAATGTCTCCTCTGCCACTGTCTGGTGGCTGCCAGCATAAAGATCCAATGGGAGTTTTTGAAAACAGTAGGGGTTACTCTAGTATCCTCTCACCCTTCACCTCTGTCCCTTCCCCTCATTTTTTTTATAGCCATGGCTGCACAGGCCTGATCCCAAGACCATAGAGGCAAATGGAAAGACTTCCGTTGATTTCAATGGCTTTTGGATAAGAATTTGTGAGCAGTATAAGAGCCACTTTATTTGCATACCCAGGACTGAATTCTGTTCTGTTATGCTGGTGTATATCAGGGTAAAAGCATTACCTCAGTGTGACTTAGGGGGAATTTTTGCCTCAATCACTGTTACTCTGGTTAAAATTGCATATTTTTCAGGTAGAGGGATTTGGCAGGTGTTTGTAGTCAGTGCCATGTTCCTTGATCCCATGCATATTATATTCTATCTCTGTTCATCTGTTTGTTTGCATTTCGGAGCTTCTCAGCTGCCTGGAGTATAAGGGGTGAAACAGGCCTCAAATTACTGTTTGATCCTTTTTTACTTGCTATGCTTGAAGATAGGAGTATCTTGTAGTATCTTTTGTGAAATCAAATAGTTGTTGCATCTGGGTTTTTTAAAGAATATTTCATGCCATTTTTATTATTTTGATAAGACAGGAGATGTAAGAACCCCATGTTTTTATCATGTTGATAAGGACCAATGTACATATATTTCAAGTTGTATTCAAGAGATTTATTGTGAGGGCTGTATACTACATAAGCAATAAGGTGCAACAGATGTGCATGTTTGGACTATGTCTCAGGCAGTGTCTTATTTCTAATGTAGATTGAAATACAGAACTGATATATATTGGATATTACTAACAAGAGGGGGACAATATATACTGACAGCCACTCAAAAGTCTCCATTTAACTGCTACCTACTGAAACCATTTAATAATTATTCAATACATTTAAAAATCAAATTTAAAATTAATCTTACAAATGCCAGGTCATAATCTTGCTCACGGGATTAACCCCATAGACATCAATGGTGCTACTTGTGTCAGTGAGGCAAGCTGGATTTGGCCTGTAAGGTATGTATGTTGCAAAGAGCTGAATGCATTTCTCTTTATTTTTATTGTTAGTCCATTAACTGAGGCTTAGGGAATGTTTGATTTTAATTTCCTGATATAATATTAATTGTACTAGCTGCAGTTAGCATCATCAGAACTAACTTGTGAAGAGACCAACGATATTAAAATGTCTGCTATCATGAAGAAGACGGCAGGAGGAGGATTAGGCTTCGCCAGGACTAACGTAAATTAAATAGTGACTCTTTTGTTCTTTTGCACTGATTGGAGGAAGATGAAATGTGTATGATTTGAGCTTATGCTCTTGATCTGGAGAACAGAAAACCTAGATACTGCATTACATTTTAACTTCATAAATTAGAGAAAACAGAAAAACCAGAGGGTTTTAGTTTTTTGTTTTGTTTTAATTTAAGGAGATGAATCATTACTAGAAAATGTTTCCAGGAAATTCAATTTGACTGTCTTTGTGAACTCTTCACTTCCACTTTGCATAAACATTCAAGCAGTTGTACTACTGCTAGCTAATATGTGAATTATAAATGCAAATTCTAAGAGTTCATCAAGAATTAATTACAAATTGTATACTGGATTGTAATAGCCAAAATTTGAAATTCAGTATGTTGGATAGTTACACAAGTCATCCAATGTATAAATCACAAATATGAAAGTTCCTGTACTGAATGTTCTCAATGAACAGTTTAAACTATTGATATAGAAGAAAAATTCATAAACGAATTAATGAATAATGTTAAATAATGAACGCATTTGAGAATTTTGCAAGTGGCTTGCAAACATTTCATGTTCATTAACTGAAGCAACATTTAGCTAATACATTGTTTGTTATGAATTATTTGCTCAACTGTAATGGTTACGCAAATCAAATAAGTATCTCACAGTCCATTTCCCCCCATTTTTGTTTGCTCCTATCATACTTCATCCTATATAAGTATAAAACTGTTGTAAGAATCATTGCCAGGACTAACTGATTTGCACATGCAGATCAGGTAGCTAACCATCCAACTCCTTATATTTGCACATGCAGATATTAAAAGCTTAAAATTATAGGACAGGGTTATGTCGCCTCTTGAAAGTCTGGACCAGAAAGTCTATACTCATGTACTCGGAGAACTGACACATCTGAACAATACTCTTGAAAGTTGATATATCTGGGTACATATAAGACCCCCATTAACTTTCTGTCTGAGCACCTTAAAAACCTACATTAATTTATCCTCACAATTGCGGGGTATTATCCCTATTTTACAGATACTGTAGGACTTTGAGTACTGAACAGTGATTTGCCCAAGGCCAAATTGTCAGTCCAATGAAAGTCAGTGCCTATACATGCATATAGACCTTCCGGGTGCAGAAGGCTCTCATGAGAGGACAATATCAAAAAAAGGGTCATAAACTAGATTTTTGTGGATGACTAGTCCCAAAAGAGAGACTGTTACAAAAATTTTAAAAATCAGCCCCCAACATTTCTGGTCACTTGAAAGTAGCTGCTGTAAACAATAACATCTACTGAAGATGGATAGAATAATACTCAATAAGATTCCATTTAAAACATTTGTGATGTGATTCTCAGTTAAAATAACATGAATTATATGTCTTATTTCCTCAGGGAAATATTCTGTTAATATACCCTCTAACTAAAAGCCTATAATGCAAAAGGACACTATCATATGTCTGCCTGTCATACACCTGTATTCCTTTCTACAACTCTGTGACGTATAGGCAAATTAGAATATTTGCCAGGTTTCCTGATGGGGTACCACAGGCAGAGATGCATTGAGGTTTACTAACTTCAATTCAAGATGAACTCTTTGGCTGCTTACTCCACTTCAGTTCACATATAATTTAGATCAAGTCCTCCGCCAAGCAAATGAATGTCAATAACAATTCTCTATTTGAATGACTGTTGCACTTGTGTCATGTGATGTCAGAGTGCCAACTGACAGCATAGCTGAAATTGTGCTTTGGACTATATGAAATTTCAAATCATGTTTTTCTGTTTCTTCAAATTATTTTGGGAGGGGAAGGAGAGCTTTGAATGAACCCAGACAGACATGTAGGCTTTAAATTATGTTTTGTGAACTGAAGCAAGGCAGATGCTCCCAACGAGCACACATTTTGCTACTGTTTGCAAAGCAGACGCATGCTGGCACATTGTTGTAGGACATGAATTATACTTCTATGCTCCTGATTTGTAACCACACCTGTATACCCTTAGAAATGCTAATAGAAAAATATGAATTTAGGCACAAAGGAGAATCTAATAAGAAGAACATTTGAATGGGTAGGAAAATGTCTTCTCCCCACCCCCCAGTCATTAGGACTGGAGGAACATGCTTATAGTAATTAGGTAAGATTGATTTAGAGGCCGAACACCACCCACAATTTGTGTAGTCTGGGGTCAGGCGGGCAGCTGCAGAAACCGCTCAGCTAATTATGAGAATTCACTGTTCGTTAATAGAATCTCTCTCCACAAACAGCAGCTGTGTGTTTGCTCACGCAGATTATTAATTCTGGCCTTGCCTCAGCTGCAAGTTTCTGCTGCGTCGAAAGGAATCCTCTGAAAGAAGTGTCAGTTATCACCCAAGCGATGCCAAGAGGGTGAGGGGGAAGAAAAAAAGGAAAGAAGGGAAAATATCTTCTAATCACAGGTGTATGAAGATTTTTTGCATATCCCTCCCTTTTCTGCCTCTTACTCCCAAACAATTAAATGCCAATTTTGGAACTCATTAATCTGTAGGCAACCTAGCGAGATCTAATTTATACCTGTCAGGAGCAATGGGCAGCAGCTAATAGGAAAGTAATTGCAATAGAAGTCTGCTTTCCCACTTGATAGTATGCTTGCTTTTAATGACAAACCTTTGATAGTGCAACATCAGAACACTATTAGTGATCATTTTGTGTGTTGGAACTAAATATATATGCTCTGTTTGGGAGAACACAATAAGCACAAGCATAGATCATGAAGAGACTCATGCTCATGTTTGACTTTATACAGCAACTTTACATGAGAAATATAGCATATAACCATTTGTGGGAAATGAAACAATTTTTTCTTACAAGATAAGAAATAAGGTTAGTTTTCTATATATTTTTCTTCCTGTAAAATAAAAGTATACAATGAAATCCTGGCTCTGTTGAAGACAGTGGCAAAACTCTCATTGACAGCAGTAGGGCCAGGATCTCACCCTTGGTTCTTAAATCTGATACCCATATAGAATATCATAACTTTGATTCCAATGAATCTCATGCCTGAGTTGGGTTAATGTGATAGGATGAAATATCTATTATTTACACAGGACACCGTCCATCAAAAAGCTTGCCATGGTGATTCAGAAATTGCCCCAGAAACACTGCAGTCTTGGCAAAAATAAAGTGCCTACATTATCCATTATGTAAAATGTCCACATTATGTATTCAGCTGGAGACAGGGTGGGCACTCAGGATACATGCATCTGCAAAACTAAACCAGGGGAAGAGCCATGTTTTCCCTATATGAGATGCTGAGTATAGCAGTAGCCATGGGAGTCAGTGGATACTAACATCTGCTTTGTGATAGATACAGCTTTCTGTAACACTGAGTCATGTCATGTGACTGGGACCAGACCATTGTTTTACAAACACTCCAGGGTGTCACATCCTTATTACATACTGAGTGAGAAAATACAGTGGGGGAAACAGATTTACGACAATAATCTAGTGAGAGGTGGGTTCTTGTAATGATGACCATTGGAAAAACTAAACCATCAGGTTGATGTTAATCAAGCCAGACCTAACTAATCCGTGGTATGTTTCCATTGATTTCTACACTTCAGTGAAGTTGTAGCAAGCATGAACTTTGCCCGCTATGTTTTGTCTAGTCTAACCCAGAAAGGGATGGAATGGGTTAGTGGACTGATAGTGTGATAAAAAACCTTTCACTAGAACTAATTGAAAACTGGCTTTTTCACCAAAAAAGACATTTTTAGCCAAGATAATATTTTCCTGATCAGTTCTCACTCTCACCTCTCTCAGGCTACTTAAAATAAAGCCCAAATTGGTAATTGGTTTCATCCTAACCAGCCTGCTCTCACTCAGCTCCCTAATGGAGCTATTCAATTACAGGGCATAGCTAAGGCCTGTAACCTTATGCAGGTTACTGCACAAGGAATCCCTAGAACTTTGCATGAGATCTTGAGTATCATGCAAAACCAACATTCAAAAGGTGGTCTGATACCTAATTCACACAAAACAAGGCATTACACCAGTCACCCAAACTCCTTGGGCTAACTTCAATGCCTAAACTATTCTAACCTCATAAATGGGAATCTAACCCCATTGATGGGAATCTCTAATCCCTGCTGTCAAGACTAACTTCCCAAAGTTGCAATTCTGTGAAAGAAACAAACCAAATTAATCTCTATCACACCTTCACATTTATGTGATTACTATTGGTAAATGTTAACTGTAGTAGACGTGAATATAATATATATGGTGGAGTAACAGTAACAATACTGTACTTTCTCTATTGCTGAATGTAGGCATAGATGATTCACATTATAGAAAAGTTTGAGTTATGATCATCATAAAAGCTAGGTGATGTAATATAAAATATGCCTGTTTTAAAGACAGCACAATAAAAATCCTGCATATTGTAAATAAGTTTCTGCATCTACAAGCCTATCACTATGGCATTGAGCAAGTAGGGAAATATAGTATTTAAAATATAGTCTGTTAGATTTAGGTAAATTGTCCATTGATTCTCATTTTGTAAAATTTTGTACAACTACATAGTTTACTGGAATACAATCTTTCTAGCTGGAAAAGGAAATTGACTTATGTTACGTTTACTCTGCTGTCAATGAATAAGATTAGCATAGTTTAGTTGTTTAATTGGCATTTCTTCTTCACTTGTTTTTAACTGTGATGAGAACCAATTTAACCTTATTGTCTGATTGACCCTATTACCTTGATTTTGAAAATAAAGATAGTGGGTAAAAAAATTTAAAGTAATGTAGGAATCTAAGGGTATGTCTACACTACGAGAGTAGTTTGATTTCACTTAAATCAAATATGTGGAATCGATATTGCAAAGTCGAACGTGTGTGTCCACACTAAGGACAGTAATTCGACTTTGTGAGTCCACACTAACGGGGAAAGCGTCGACATTGGAAGGAGTGCACTGTGGGCAGCTATCCCACAGTTCCCGCAGTCCCCGCTGCCCATTGGAATTCTGGGTCGAGCCGCCAATGCCTTCTGGGTAAAAAAATGTGTCGAGGGTGCTTTTGGGTAACTGTCGTCATCCAATCGTCACTCCTGCCCTCCCTCCCTCCTTGAAAGCGCCGGCGGGAAATCAGTTCGCGCACTTTTCTGGTCAGTGACAGCGCGGACGCCACAGCACTGCGAGCATGGAGCCCGCTGCGACCATCGCTGCAGTTGTGTCCGTTGTCAACGCCTCGCAGCTTATCATTCACCTTTCCCAGAGGCAGATGCAGATAAATCGGGCGAGGAGGCTACAGCACCGCGGTGAGGGCCTGAAGTCTGAGAGTAGCACAGGCCTGTCAGAAAGCACGGGACCCAGCGCCGAGGACATCACGGTGACAATGGGTCATGTGCATGTTGTGGAACGGCGATTCTGGGCCCGGGAAACAAGCACGGACTGGTGGGACCGCATAGTGCTGCAGGTCTGGGATGAATCCCAGTGGCTGCGAAACTTTAGCATGCGGAAGGGGACTTTCATGGAACTTTGTGAGTTGCTGTCCCCTGCCCTGAAGCGCAATGACACCCGGATGCGAGCAGCTCTGACTGTCCAGAAGCGAGTGGCCATAGCCCTCTGGAAGCTTGCAACGCCAGACAGCTACCGGTCAGTCGCGAACCACTTTAGCGTGGGCAAATCTACCGTGGGGGTTCTTGTGATGCAAGTAGCCAACGCAATCGTTGAGGTACTGCTCTCAAAGGTAGTGACCCTGGGAAACGCGCAGGCCATCATAGATGGCTTCGCAGCGATGGGATTCCCAAACTGCGGTGGGGCTATAGATGGAACTCACATCCCTCTCCTGGGACCGGACCACCAGGCCAGCCAGTACAGAAAGGTCTACTTTTCAATGGTGCTGCAAGCACTGGTGGACCATCGGGGACGTTTTACAAACATAAACGTCGGATGGCTGGGCAAGGTTCATGACGCTCGCGTTTTCAGGAACTCTGGTCTGTTTAGATGGCTGCAGGAAGTTATTTACTTCCCGGACCACAAAATAACTCTTGGGGATGTGAAGATGCCTACAGTGATCCTCAGGGACCCAGCCTACCCGCTAATGCCCTGGTTCATGAAGCCCTATACTGGCGCCCTGGACACTGAAAAAGAACTCTTCAACTACTGGCTGAGCAAGTGCAGAATGGTGGTGGAGTGTGCTTTTGGCCGTCTCAAGGGGAGATGGAGAAGCTTACTGACTCGCTGTGATCTCAGCGAAACCAATATCCCCATTGTTATAGCAGCTTGCTGTGTGCTCCACAATCTCTTTGAGAGCAAGGGGGAGACCTTTATGGCGGGATGGGAGGTTGAGGCAAATAGCCTGGCTTCTGATTACGCCCAGCCAGACAGCCGGGCGATTAGAAGAGCCCAGCGGGACGCGCTGTGCATCCGGGAGGCTCTGAAAGCTAGGTTCCTGAGTGAGCAGGATAACCTGTGACTTTTAAGTTTGTGTACAGAGACGCTGAACCTGCCCCCGTTTCTTTACCCAGTTAATGTTGTCTATCCTCTCCAGTTACATACCCTCTTCCAACACACGTTTAAAAATAAAATGACTTCTATTTTGTTAATGGACACCGTTTTCTTTATTACTGTTTTCGCAGGAATGTTTTAAACCTGGGACGCAGACTGTGGTGGGGAGCGGGTGTAGTGTACTGCAAATGACGCTTCTAAACTGCAGGAATGACAGGCTCCGCAGTGGTGGACTGGTTGGTTCAACGGAGCCTGCCAGCCCTCCTGATCGGGACTGCGTATATGTGGGGGCTATGTGACTTTGTGGCAGGGGGAGGAGGGTTACAGATCCCCTGCTGCGTGGCTCTGTGATCCAGGATAAGGACCGCTGCATAAGATCTGTAACTGCCCTCCCCCGCCACAAAGTCACGGAGCAACCCCCCCCCCAGAACATGAAAACCACCTCCCAGACTGACCAGGGTAACTAGTGACTGCAATGTGTGTGTGCCCTGCTGCTGTCCTGTCCAATTACCAACCTCCTTCCCCCCCTTCAGACAGACTCTCCTCTTCTTCCATCAAGAACATGATGGAAACAGTAATGAACAGAAACGTATTTTTTATTAACAATCACACATGAAACTGGGGGGTGAAACTTGGACGGGGGCTTGGGTGAGGTGGGAAGGAAAGGACTTTTCAAATTTTGGGGAATGAGAGCCTTCTGGTGCTTGAGCAGTCTGCAGGGGTGGAGTGAGAGTTTTCACGGACTCTGCCGCCCCTCCTTCTTTGGACTTTGGGTGAGGGGGGTATGAGACTTGGTGGCGGGGGAGGGCGGTTACAGATAGACTGCAGCGGAGCTCTGTCCTCCTGCCTCCGTTCCTGCAGAACATCCACAAGGCGCCGGAGCGTGTCCGTTTGCTCCCTCATTAGTCCAAGCAGCGTTTGAGTCGCCTGCTGGTCTTCCTGCCGCCACCTCTCCTCCCGTTCCATGTGTGACCAGTGCATTTGGGACAAGTTCTCCCTCCACTGGGTCTGCTGTGCTGCCTGGGCTCGGGAGCAGCCCATTAGTTCCGAGAACATGTCCTCCCGTGTCCTCTTCTTCCTCCGCCTAATCTGCGCTAGCCTCTGGGAGTGTGATGCCAGGCTGTGTTGGGAGACAGTCGCAGATGTGGCTGTGGGAATGGGAAAAAGGGAGTGAATTCCTCAGAAAGATAAATGTAGTTGTGAACAAAGAACATAGTCTTTCTCTGTGAACAAGACCATGCACAGCACCTATCACATGCGCACTCAGGACAAGGTCGAATTTTCAGCCCTCGCTTTCAGTGCCTGGGGTCTTGCACTGCCGATCTGAGAAGCGGGGCAGGACACTGGAATTTGTGTAGCAGGCAGACATGGTAAGCCGTAGACTTGTGGCTGCTTAAAACTTTAATAGTAGCACTGGCCTCCTTTCACATTGAAAGCAATGCCAGTCCCTGCTGCCAGCAATCTGGCAAGCATCAACTCTGCCCCTGTCCCACCCCCTCGCGGCTGTCCCAGGGAAAGATCCCTGTATGCCGCCCCTCTCCCGCCTCCACCGCGTGCCTGTAAACCGCCGGTTACAGTTCTGTAAAGGAACGGGCAAGCAGTCCCAATACTAACATTCCCCTACCTAATTCAAAGCAGGTCACCATGAGCGACATCACCCTGATGGGGATCTCAGACAGTGATAAAGAAAGAATGCTTCGGGAAAGCCTGCAAAGACCAGGGCCGTATGCCGCCATGCTCTGTAGGGCAATGATCCCGGAGTACTTGATTGTCTCCTGGCGCGGAAACGTTTCCTACCACGGAGGACCCAATAAGGCCGCTCTCCCCAGGAACCTGATGCAAAGGCTTTCCAATTACCTCCAGGAGAGCTTCGTCGAGATGTCCCAGGAGGATTTCTGCTCTATCCCCGGACATGTAGACCGCATTTTACTGTAGCTGCACTGGCAGGGACTAAACAGTAGAGCGGCTTGGGCAGAACAATCATGCAAAACCGGACATTGTTAGATTTTTTTTTAATAGTTGCACTGCCTGGGACTGAAACGTTAAGCGCCTAGGGCAAACTAATCATGAGAAACCCATTGTTGGTATTGTTAACATTCCTGTTCTGTTAAAAATAAATGTTTAGATGTTTAAAACACTTACTGGATGATACTTCCCCTGATTCTGTCTCCGGGTTAACGGCTGGGGACGGTTGGTAGGGGATCTCTGTAAGGGTGATGAAGAGATCCTGGCTGTCGGGGAAATCAGCGTTGCAAGCGCTGTCGACTGCCTCGTCCTAGATTCATAGATTCATAGATTCTAGGACTGGAAGGGACCTCGAGAGGTCATCGAGTCCAGTCCCCTGCCCGCATGGCAGGACCAAATACTGTCTAGACCATCCCTGATAGACATTTATCTAACCTACTCTTAAATATCTCAAGAGATGGAGATTCCACAACCTCCCTAGGCAATTTATTCCAGTGTTT
>NW_020696742.1:0-9512 GCF_002925995.2 Terrapene triunguis
TCTTTCTATAAAACATTCTGCCATGCTTTGTTGACTTGCCACCTTGCATGAAAATTTTGATGATTGCTTCCTGACCGTGATTTGTAGTCTGCAAATGTGCCAGTTGGCACTTTGTATTAATTCCAGCAGTAATCACTGTATGTAGGAGACAAATAAAGATTAATAAAAAGCACTCTCTGAAAGATAATCAATTAGCAATAAACAGCACACAGAAAACACTTTGTTGAAAGGGACATAACACTGAGAAGGGCACTCTCCTGATGGAGGCTCTCATAGCTGTGTGTAAGTCTAGCTATCATTTTGGAAGCTGTCCGAAGGGGTGGAGTGAATGGGGTACTGCGACGGAGTAGGAAGATGCAAGAAATGTGTGTGAGGAATTTGGGGAGGGCATGGCAAGCAGTTCTGTATGGGCTGCAGGGGGCGGCAAGTATGCATGTGTTCTGCCAGCAGCGCTATTAGGGATGTCAGCATCTCCATTTGCCCTTCCATCACTTTTATCATCTGCTCCTGGCCCACCAAAATTCACTTGTGGCCCTGCTTCCTCTCCTGCCTATCTATTTATAAATTTTCATTAACCTTGTCCCTCCACACTCTGTGTTCTTGTTCTGTGGCATGAGAGGGTTAGAGCACCTCCCAAAACATGTCCTCCTTGGTCACATCTTTATCTGGCCAAGATGCTCTGCCGGTGTGTTGGGGGTTCCCTTGAAGGCCACATCTGCAGAAGCACAACAAACAATAAACAGAAGCATGATTGTTAGTGCACTCACAGCATCGAATCATAATAGTAAAATACACCTCTTTCTCACTGTCCCTTGACAAGCACACAGCTCAGTGAATGCCCTAAATATGGTGAGTTTGGCTTGGGGTGGGGGGGCTGCGTTCAAGATGGGGCAAGGGTCTTGGTGTTTTTTAGGGGATCACTGCAAGCAACTAGGGACAATATTGTAAATTCTGCCACCAGGGGTCCCTATGCTGTCCGCCTGTGTGCCGCTTTGGTCCCTGCACAAGTGATTGCTGATTGGCACAGGAAAGTTTCCTACAATGGGGGAAGGAACAAAGCAACTCTGCCACGGAACCTTTGGCAGAGGATTGGCGAGTATCTCCAGGAAAGTTTCCTAGAGATCTCTCTGGAGGATT
The DNA here is from genome assembly GCF_002925995.2 of Terrapene triunguis. NCBI lineage: Eukaryota > Metazoa > Chordata > Testudines > Emydidae > Terrapene > Terrapene triunguis. The sequence goes on from NW_020696742.1 coordinate 1,138, forward strand.
CCCATGAAACCTCGGTGTGCATTAACACATTGTTCTGCCACACTACTTAGCTGCATAGGGGAATGTGAAACAGATGCAAACACCGCTAATCTTGTACATTTCTATCCCTTAACCCACTTCTAGCATACAACAAGGCAAAGGACTGCTCTACCTCATGTAACCGAGCGGTATCAACTCAAAACGAGCACTTACCAGAGCTCCCCTTTCCTGAATCATGCGCACCAGAGTCAGATTGCTGGAACTGGCCCAAACACTCCGGGGTCGAGAAGAGGTCCTGGCTCACCATGGTACCGGGTGACTGTGTTGCCTGTCCCATCTCATCCTCCAACTGCACTTCCTTGTCCACCACTTCATCCTCATGGTAGAGTCCACGGGCTGCTGTCTCCAGCCCCACCAAAGTATCCAGAAGGCTCTTGGTGGTGGAGGTGGGGTCGCCGCTGAGGATGGCGTCCAGCTCCTTATAGAAGCAGCAGGTCTTTGATGCAGTCCCTTGCCTTTTGGTACGCCTGCCTCAGCTCCTGCATCTTGGCACTGCCCTGATGTGTGTCCCATTCTTAGCCCTTCTCCAACATGCCATGAGAAATCTGAGTCTATGGGTACGTCTACACTTACCGGAGGGTCCGACGGCAGGCAATCGATGTTCTGGGATCGATTTATCGCGTCTGGTTTAGACACGATAAATCGATCCCGGATCGATCCCGGAAGTGCTCGCCGTCGACGCCGGTACTCCAGCTCGCCGAGAGGAGTACGCGGCATCGACGGGGGAGCCTGCCTGCGCCACGTCTGGACCCGTGGTAAGTTCGGACTAAGGTACTTCGAATTCAGCTACGTTATTAACGTAGCTGAATTTGCGTACCTTAGTCCGAAGTGGGGGGGTAGTGTGGACCAGGCCTAACTATCGAAGTTCCTTTGGCTGGAGCGGAGCTGGGACAGCACAGCCTCCTCTCCCCACAGACCCAGCAGATCCAACAACTCAGATGTGCTCCAAGAGGGAGAACATTTGCTGTGTGGAGCTGCTATGGCCAGCTCTATATCTAGCAAACAGGAAGTGGAATTTCAAAAATTCCTGGGCCTTTAAAGGGCGAGGGGCAGGTGTCTGTGTACTTGGGTGCAGGGCAGCAAAGTTCAAACTGCTGACCAGAGCGATCAGGATTGGCATTGTGGGACACCTCCTGGAGGCCATTTATGGCAAAATAACCAAGCACAGTGTCTACATTGACACTGCGTCGATTTAACTTTGCCGCAAAAAGCTCTACGCCTCTCCTTGAGGTGGGTTTATTTTGTCAGCAAAGCAGGAGAGTTTTGTTGGTGGGAGGAGCATGGCAGTGTGTACACCTCCACCGTTTTGTCAACGAAAGCTGATGTTTGTGAACAAAACTCCATAGTGTAGACAAGGCTTAGGGAGAGGTCACTGCAAAGGGCATGAGAGGCAAAGGGCTGAGGCATTCGGTGAGGTGACATGCTGAGTGAGCATTGCAGGAATCCTGGGGCCACATCCTGAACTCTGTCACTCTGCAGTCACACTGATGTTACTCCATGGACTACAAGAGGGTGATTTCAACTTTGCCCCAGCATCAGTGAGATCAGAATCTGGCCCCCTGAGCTCATTAACTTGGGGTGAGGCTGTCCCTGTCCTGAAAGACCCCTGTCAGAGAGAGAGTGAGCTCTGAAACCGGACACCCAAACTGCATGTCTTGGCTGCGCCATGTGGCTCATGTTGCCTGACTATTCCCTGGTCGTATGGGGGGCAGTATGCTGCTAAGTGCTGGGGGCGGGGCTGGGTCATGTCACCCAGGGAGTCTCTATGGGTGTTCCTGGTCAGGGGAGTATAGCTCTGGAGGGCTGAGACTTGGCACTGAGATCTCGGAGCTGGAGGGAATTTCCCGTCTTGTTCCTGCTCCAAAATGTTTAATTGAATCTCCTGGGTCCCTTTGAGAGCTTTTCCCTCCCCGTATTTTGGACACACACACCCCTTAAAACCAGAGCAGGAAGGAATTCTGGCTGCCTGACTGTGCAGGGGCAGTCCGACCAGCCCATGCTCTGCTGGCATGGGTGGTTTTAGTTGCAGGCTGCAGGCTGTTTCTAGCGAGCAGAGAATATTGGAGCCCACTGAACCGATGCCACCTAGGGAGCCCTTGTAAACCTACGGCCAGCGCCAGAACACACACGACTCCACCAGCAGTAATGCTCACATAGGCTCCCACTGTGACCCACAGTCATGCAAGTGGGGCCTTTTGTCCTGCTAGTGACCGGGCCCTGAAAGAGCTTAGTGACTCTACTCTACCATCCAAGCTCATGCAGTTCTCCCTTTAGCTCATGCTTTAAAATGCAAAGGTCCTGAGTTCAATCCCTCCGGCCCACCCATTGTTACCAAATTTGCCTGTTATTTTGGGGTACGCTCATTTATTAGGGTTACTCTTGGGGGGGGGGTTGTAATTCCATCAATGTACTGCTTGTGCCCTCATACGGAGCTCTACTTCTCCCTGCTGCAAGTTCCCTCCCAATGGAGCTATCCTGCAGGACCTAGGTTCCCCTGGGCTGGGGTCCTCCAGTCCCAGAATCAGATGTGCGCACACACACACACACACTAACAAAGCACATCTGAGCAAACTGGGTCAAGCAGCACTTCCAAGCTTTCACCCTCCTGTGTCCCAGGTTCAGCATGTCCCTATCCCCACTTTCATGTTACAACTGTTTTGGTAGTAACCCACTTGATGAGCAAACCCCACAGGATTTTTGGGTGCTGCAGGGATCTTTAGCTTAGGTACGAGGAGCGTTGCTGCAGAGCAAATGGGGAAGCCAAGAACACAAAAGAGAGAGGGAGGGAGGGAGGGAAGCAACCAGCTTAACCATAAAAGTTATTTATTGCCAGGTAATAACCATAGGGGAGCAAACAAACAAAACAGTTACAATATTAAATCTAGCTTAAATCTGATTACAAAAATCAGATTTAGAAAACTATAGCTGATCACACAAGTCAGGGTTGGAAAGCTATACCTAGAGGAGAAAAAAACAGAGAGAGAGAGAGCGAGCTGGGTTCTCAGCACTCCATGAAGCTTGAATCGATCGGGGGTCCCAGGTGGTCATGGTCGCTGAGGGTCCGGAGTGCTGCAGACAGGCAGACCCCCAGCATGATCAGTCAGGGGAAGATGAAGTCCCAATGGAACTGATGCAGATTTTGGATCCAGGCATCAGAACACACTTGAACATAGGTAGGGGTTTTTGTAGGGAAACAACAATGGTTCAAGGGAGAACACTAGATTTGTTTATGGGTAAACTGATGGTTCAAGGGAGTATATCAAAGTTGTTTTGTTCAGGCTAGACAATAGGAACTGCTCATTCCTGGCTATGGGCGGTGTTCCTTCGAGGGAGCTCACAATGCAATTAGGCTGCTTCAGTATTTTGGATACCAATCAAGGATTTATTACTAGAATTGGTCTGATAACTGCTGGGCTGGGTGTGTGCAGGCGGGTTCATTAACATCTGGAGCAGAGATCCCCCAGCATGCAGTGCGTCCCTGCTTTTCTGGTCCCGGAGTTCAGTGCGGTTCTTGCCTTGGAATCTCTGTTCTCTATTCTGTGTGCTAATGGAGGTGCCTCCCTATCCCATCTTCGATGCAAATGAGACTAGTGGAGTTGCCTTAATCCTGTCACCCTTGTCCGGAGGGCTTTAGGTGGGTCTCCCACGGCCTTTTCACTGCTTTTTGTAAGTCTTTCTTCTGATTGGTTTTGGTTCAAGCAGAGGCTGGGGGGTTGGGGTCCTTCATGAGTCAGAGAGGCTGGATACTGCGCCCTGGTTCCCCCAAGAACACAGAGCTACTAGGTGACAGGCCCCCCTGTTGATGGGGTGCTTGCGCCGAGCGAGTATCCCCATCACATCCTTACTCCGTGGTACCGGGTCTGATCTTCCATCCATTGCAGCCGCCGCATCAGTCGCTGGATCCAGCAAACCAGCAGAACCAGACCAATTGCTAGTACAATTTGGAAACCGATGATCAGCACAATGGGTGAAGCAGGATATTCAAAAGACCTGTTGCACTGCGGCTCCACCCAAGCAAAGTCTCCCACCAGGAGCGATGGCCTGTGTTTGTAACTGTAGCTGCTAGCCTAGAGATCTCCTGGTTATGGTGCTGAATCTCGAGTTTGCCAGTCTCCCCCAAAGTTCGGAGCCTCTGTAGCTCAGCTTGTAAGGAGGGATGAGTTAATAGCCCCTTAATGGCAGTGAGACCCATTCCCAGTGAAATGGGGGAAACCTCCTTGTAGAGCTCAGGATAGGCTTTCAAATGTTGTACAGTCCATATAGGCACCATAACCTTAATATCACAACTACCAATGGTGGTTACATTACAGAAACAGCCATTAACGTAAGGCACCATGGGTTGAATCCAGTGTCCATTAATCAATACAATATTACATCTCGTTCTTACACACACACATGCTTTACCAACATAGACAATAACAGATGCCTCTTCCTGGATAACATCAAAAGAACACATCAGCCACACTATCAGAGGCTCGTTCACCTGCACATCTACCAATGTGATATATGTCATCATGTGCCAGCAGTGCCCCTCTGCCATGTACATTGGCCAAACCGGACAGTCTTTACGCAAAAGAATAAATGGACACAAATCAGACGTCAAGAATTATAACATTCAAAAACCAGTTGGAGAACACTTCAATCTCCCTGGCCACTCGATTACAGACCTAAAAGTCGCAATATTACATCAACAAAAACTTCAAAAACAGACTCCAACAAGAGACTGCTGAATTGGAATAATTTGGAAATTGGACACCATTAAATTAGGCTTGAACAAAGACTGGGAGTGGATGGGCCATTACACAAAGTAAAACTATTTCCCCATTCTTATTTCCCCCCACCCCCCTACAGTTCCTCACATCTCCTTGTCAATTGCTGGAAATGGGCCATTTTCATTACCACTACAAACAGTTCTTTTTCTCTCCTGCTGATAATAGCTCACCTTAACTGATCACTCTCCTTATAGTGTGTATGGTAACACCCCTTGTTTCATGTTCTCTGTGTATATATATCTTCCTACTGTATTTTCCACTGCATGCATCCAATGAACTGGGCTGTAGCCCACGAAAGCTTATGCTCAAATAAATTTGTTAGTCTCTAAGGTGCCACAAGTACTCCTGTTTTTTTTGCGGATACAGACTAACGCAGCTGCTACTCTGAAACCTATCAAAGGAACAGTGAGAGTTATTCCCAGGTTGTGGGAAGAAGCATTCATCGTGTCCCTCCAATGCTTGGTCTTCACAAATATAGCCCAAATCTTCTTTTCTCCTACACCCCTTTACATTTACTGTGTTCCACACATTATCTTTCTGCCAGGCCCAACTGTTAGGATCTCTGAAGTACATTTCTGAGTTATCATTAATATGTAATCCCAGTGGATTACTCTTTCTTTGCCTGCCACAGTTATCGGGAATAACTGCAAGCTTTTCTGGTGGTGATTGTATGAAGTGTTAACTAGTCTCCACCAGGGCTGGAGGAGTAATTCTTTCTCCATTACATGGGGCTGAACCAAGATGATTGCCTCCATGAGAATTTATCTTACTATGACTTGCCGAATCATTCCCATGACTACGTTCTGGGTGAGAGCCTGAGCTTGCTCACACGCTGAGGTCAATGAGACATTATTCTGGAGGGGATGTACACCAGACAGCATTAACTCTTCATCTCTTTCTATGAGTCTTTCCCACCCAGGAAATATCTTACTTATTAACTGCTGTTCCTCACTGAACTGTTGCAAAGATGCTGTTAATGGGGTTCTCATCTTTCCTATATTTCCAGTGGCATATGATAGTTTATTAGCCATAACTTCTATGTTTGCGGCATCAACTAAAGAGATTTCTGTTCCTACAGGTGCAGTCCAATCACTTAATTCCCTTGTTACTCTATTTACATGGTTGGCCCCTTGCCACATTCTTACCCATTCATCCCAACCCTTATGGCTAGTTCCAATCAAGGGAGCGCATACAGGGGCTATGTGAGAGATATTCATGCCAACTCAGTGGATTTGAACCTCCTTCAGAGAAGTCTGAGGTTGAAGAACCAAATGTTCTTGTTGATCCAATTTCAACACATGGCGTCCTGAAATTGGGGCTTGTAAACGTCGGAGGGGAGCGAGGTTTGTGATCAGAGGGTCAAAAATTAAAACTATTTTTTGTTGTTGACCCAGTTCCATTCTGTACAATCTGGGCTCATGGAATCTCTCCAAAATGGCAATGTGCCCATATTGTTGGCATGAGCTTGTCACCATGTGTGCCCTTTAATGGAATTATCCAGTCTGGGGGACCTTGCTGAATTAAGTCATGTCCAGCTAAAGTCCAGTTCAGCGGTTCCCAGTTCATGAGGAACTGTGTGATATTCTTGCCTGTTGGTGTGATCAGAGACAGCTGCAGTTCATCTCCGGGTAATGGAGGCGTCTGGGTTCCGACGACAATGATGACACGTAGAGCCATGTTTGTTCTCCAAACAGTGGAGGAAACCAGGACTACCTTGCACCTTCTACCACCCAGGAGGCTGTTACTGGGTGTGTTTGATGGTGTATGTCCCGTTGGAGACCACAACGGCTTACAGAAGAATGGGACGGAGTCTGGGGTGGTCTTAGTTTCATAACAAAACTTGAGTGACTCCCCGGTGGCACTCTGCGTGCAATTGGCAACGCTTTCCCAGGGGCAACCAGAGGAGTTGCCGACAGCGTAGAACTGGTAGCAACGCTGCAGGGCCAGGGGATTGCTCCCATTCCCATAGAATCCATGCATGTGGCACAGCAATTTTACTTCCTGGCTCCAACTGGCAAGCACCTCCAGAGGTTCAGAGGGATCACAGGTACAGCATAGAGCCTGGACAGCATCAGACTCCAGACACTTATGAACAGCAGGGTGCTGGTACAACGGTGGGATGTCATGGCTCGTGTTCAGGACCTGTGAGGGGGCAGAGAAGAGAGAACAAACTCCCACACTCCCCTGTATATACTGGGAGAGTCTGGGACCAATATTGCAGGGTGGACATGAAGCAGTGACCTACATGAGGGTGGCCATAATAAGTCGAGGACTTCTCTGGCCTTTTCCTGCCTCAACATTGGGGTAGGCACTGACAAACCCACCCGACACGTATTTTCCAATGGCCCCAAGCCGTTCCTTCTTGCTAGCCAAGAAGGGTGACGGGCAGGATGGAGAAGACAGTTATACTATTCCTTGAGGGTCAGGTGGTTTACTCTTCTGGGGAGAGGGATAGCTCAGTGGTTTGAGCATTGGCCTGCTAAACTCAGGGTTGTGAGCTCAATCCTTGAGGGGGCCATTTAGGGAACTGAGGTGTTGAAAAGGAAAAAAAAAAAAAAAAACCCTGTTTGGGGATTTGTCCTACTTTGAGCAGGGGGTTGGACTAGATGATCTCTGAGGTCCCTTCCATCTATGATGCTGTGAGGAATGAAACCATTTCTGCCAGGGTTTCCCATTTTTTCCATTCAGGATTTCTACCTGATAAACACTGGGCCTGGCCCAAGTCACAATAAAGCAGGGGCCAAAATCTGAATCAATGACTCTGGGAATTCCCATTCTTGAGAAAACCATGTTAAAGAGCTTAGCAGTGCCCGAGGCAGTGTTGGTTTTAGTAGGGATGGCTTCCACCCATTTGGAGAAGGGATCTACTATTACCAGGCAGTATTTGTTCCCTCTACTGGTGGTGGGTAAAGGGCCTATGTAATCTGTCTGAATCCGGGACCAGGGACCCTCTATTCTTTGGTGCCTCAATGCATTTTTTTGAACCTGGCAATCAGCATTAACCATGGCGCACTATAGACAATTATCACACCACGGATCTATATCCGCTTTCATGCCTGGCCCCCACCCTGTATCTTTAACCCTATTTAAATTATCCTGTTTTCCTCTATGCCCTTGCTCATGCACAAACTGAATCAGGCCCCCCGTACCTGGCTGGGGACTATCCAGTGCCTTTGACCATCTGCATCCACTGCCCACCAGACATTTCCAGCCTGCTCAATCCTGTATTTTCCTGTGGGATCTTTCCCTGTCTTGGATAAGGACCGGATTTCTGTATCCCCATCTTGAAGGGTACTTAAATCCTAGGAATCTATTCCTTTGCCTAAAATTGTCCCCGGGTAGTTACTGCCTCTATTTGTTCTACCTGGTCTGCGTCTCTAGTGTGGTTACTAGTAGCAGCAGCTTTGGCTAAGGCATCAGCTCTGTTGTTCTAATGCAGGGGTCGGCAACCTACGGCACCTGTGCCAAACACGGCATGCGAGCCGATTCTGAGTGGCACGCTGCCTGCCGGTGAGAGGAGGAGGAGGAGGGGCCGGAAAGCGCCACGCTGGGGGAAGAAGCGGG
>NW_020696743.1:0-9129 GCF_002925995.2 Terrapene triunguis
GTATGAGATTAGGTAAAGTAAGGCATTTGCTTTAATTTCTTATTTTTAAGAGAATTCAGTGTTTTTTAAAGATGCCAGAGTGACAGTATTGCAGACTGCCCACATCTCTGGGCAGAAAGAGAATCTCCCTCAGTGAATGAGCTGTGCCAGTTTAGGGACCTCGCTGTGAAACCATATATTCAGCAGATGTGACAGAATTAATCAGGGCCTGAACCAGTCTGGCTTGTGGGTGTACAATTCTAGTAACTATAGTCTGAGACAGCTGCCCCTCCTTGTTGCTGAGCTCTGTTCTGGGTACTGCTTTTGTTTTGCCTTGTAAATTAATTTTTACAGCCCCTCAAGAGAAGTACTGTCCATGTCACTTAGCATTTTGAACATTGAAACACATCATTCCAAGGAGTTTTCCAGAGCATGTTTTGCAACACATCATCCCAAGGAGTTTATGGTATGCCAGGAAGGCAAAGAGATGGTGGTATTTGAATGTGGGGTTCATATTTTATACCTCACTAATGATCCATGCTTTTGGGGATAGCTTGGGCTGAATGCACACTGATTTTTTTTTTCTCTGCACACGTTCTTTTGCAAATCTTGGCTTATTAGTTATCTCATGTTGACAAAATTCAGCTGTACATTTAAAGCAAACTTGAGTTCTTGGTAACATTCAATATGCTGGTTTATAGAAATCTACATGTTGCTGCAATAGCCATTTAATAACCTGGGAAGAGTGAGTGTGTGTGTGTGTGTGTCTATATAGATAGATGGAATCCTGTGAGCTGACTTTTTTTTTTTTTTTTTTTTTCATAACTGGATTCAAAAAACCACAACAACAACCTATTTGGTCATGCCCTGGCACATGCCTAAGGTACCTTATCTAAAAATCCCCAAAAGCCCAAACCTTGATCCCCACTAAGTCAATGAATATTTCAGCAATGGGCAAGTCATCCTTTTCCTCACAGGGTTGCTACCTATAATCTTGCCCGAGTCATGAAGAATATTAATGAATGCAGTAAAACTTTTGGCAGTCCTTTTTTTCATTTTCCGTGGTTTCCATTTCTATAAAAAGCTGTTTTATACAGTCTAGCTCATTCACCTCTGTGTGCCAGTAGCCTAGGCTGATAGGTATTTTAAATTACCTTGACATCAACAAGGTGGGATGTATTTGTTAGTATTTGTGCTAATAATCTGGACTATCTGAAATTTGAAATCACTGTGATGCTAGCAGTCTGTACCGTCTGGTGTTTTAAATCACTGTGGCAGTAATAGGCTTGACTGTCTGATAGTATAAATCACCCTGATATGAAAATGGATAAGGAGGACTTTTTTCACAGTAACAGCCTGGTGCTGAATGCTGCCTCTTTGCTGCCCAAGAGTTCACCTTTGAAGATAACAAGTCAATAGAAATGAGCTCATTATCATGCTGCCTGCTGAAACTTTTCAAAGCCAGTTTCTCTCCAGGACACAGGGTCCTTCAGGCAATATCCTTCTGTCTGCCTTTAGGAAAAGGTTAACTTTTTAAAAATATACCCAACCATCTTTTGTTCCTGAAAATCCCAATACATAACTGTATTAGTACTGATATGACTTAATTGGGCTGCAGCAAAATTCTCAGAAGTCTGCAAGATCCTGTTTTATCTTCACTTTAAAAAACATTCTTTAAATAATGGTGAAAACTGTGTGGCCTGATTCTTCATTGCTTGGCGCCATGCACAATTATTTACATCTGTGAAAAGTGCATTCAAAAAGTTACCAAATCAGAATTGCAACATTTTACAGCCTCTTTGTACAAATGTAAACTACTACACAAAGGGCAAGAGAGTGAAGAATCCGCTCCTAGATGTGTATATCCTAATGACCCCTATTTAGGAAGGATAATGATGGGTTGTCTTTTTAGCAAAATATTTTGATTTTTCAACTCTCCCGCTTAAAAGCTCTTTCAAATAATTTCAATGGAGTTAAAAGGCACATCCCTGTTTAGAGTTATCAAATGTTAGCAGGTTGATAGGGTTTGGTAAATCACATAAAATTGGAACATTTTACAAAAATCTGAAAACATCATAGGGATTTCTAAGAATATATTTTTCACTGATGAGTTTCTTATAAACAGCATTACAACTTTCATTCTACTAATATACCAAGGACACCCTCCAGCTCCACATGAAGTTAATGGGAGTTTTGCATGATCAAGAGTCAGTAAAATACTGCTACTACAAACAAACAGATGGGTGTGACTAAGCAACTTGAAATGATAGAAGTATTTGTGCAAAGGGAAGATGGATGTTGAGATAAAGGATAAACATAGGAAAGGACAAACTAGATTTATGGGTAAAATTTTCAAAAACACCTAAGTGAAGTAGAAGTGCTGGGATTAGGTGCCTAATCTTTTTAGGCACTTTAAAAAAATCGTCGTACTAGGTAACTATCTGCACTTAGGCATCTAAATACCTTTAAAAATCTGGCCCCAAATTCCTAAATCCAAGTCACTGGGACTTCACACAGGTTGAGGGTCCCAGCTGCCATGCAGAACAAGCTGCAGGATTGAATTGTTAGCTATTTATATTTCTTGAACTATTACATTATAGTCAATAATAGTATTTTATCTGCCACATCAAATATAGCTCAGCGATCACTACCGTTGTAAAGGGAGTAACCGTTTCATTTCTTCCAGGAGCTGCTTTTGTTCAAACTTAGGCCTATATATTTACAGATTTTGTACCAGTATAATTATTTCAGTTAGGAATCAGAGTAGCAGCCGTGTTAGTCTGTATCCTCAAAAAGAACAGGAGTACTTGTGGCACCTTAGAGACTAACAAATTTATTAGAGCATAAGCTTTCGTGGGCTACAACCCACTGTAGCCCACAAAAGCTTATGCTCTAATAAATTTGTTAGTCTCTAAGGTGCCACAAGTACTCCTGTTCTTTTTTCAGTTAGGAATGTGATTCTACCCCGCCCCCGACATGGTTATACTGATACAATCCCTAGCATGGATGCAGTTATACTGGTATTAAAGTGCTTATTTCTCTTCCTGTTCAGGAATGAACTCAGTGCTTATGCTGCTCTAGTTTAGTCCTTTTATGCTGATGTAACCGTCCACAATGGGAGTTGGGGGTTAAAGCTGTACAACTTTTGTTGTAGATGAAGCCTGAACAGAATTGGGTATAGCATTCCATGGATTAAGTAAGGGAAATAGTTTCAAATTAACAAAAGTTATGTTTCTAGGCTATGGCTATTCAATCTATCAGCTTCCAGTTTTTTTCAAAGCATATTATCAGGTAATGAATTTTAATACTCCCATATGGGCTGTTAATGTTGCACTAAAATCACAAAGGTACCTTACAAGTTATCATGTCTGAGATCTATTACCTCAGATATAATTACTCACAGGAAAAGTGATAATTTAATGTAACAAAAACATACCCCAAAACAATTTGTTAGTGATTCTAGATATTTATGTATCTAAACTGAGTTACTGTGATATTGTTACTAGGGGCCTCTGCCTTTCCTCTCCATCCCCTCCCTACTGTGTGTTACCCTTGCTATCTGTATCATACGGAACATAAATTTGTTAGTCTCTAAGGTGCCACAAGTACTCCTGTTCTTTTTGCGGATACAGACTAACACGGCTGCTACTCTGAAACACTTCAGGGGTATCCTTCTTCTACCATTTGTTGTGTAAAGTTCACAGCATGCTGTAGGTGCTGATAGAATATGTATTAATAATATAATTTAATAATCTGCCAGTTATCAGTTGGGCACAAGTTAGACAGTTTGGCCAACAGTTTTTAAAATGTCTGCCCAAGGTCAGACTCCTAATTCCATATTAAAGCATCTATATAAGTGGCCTGATTTTTAAAAGTGTGGCACACCCCTTGACTTACGGAAACTGTTGTGTGCTTTAAAATTTTGAAGTTCACACCACTTCCTATTAGGATCCTAAGTTTGGAGACTTCTGTGTGTGTGTGGTTTGTTTATTTATTTATTTATTTATTTATTTACTATTTGTGAGAACTGTTCTGCTAGCTCAAATCAGCTCTAAAATGCAATAGATTTTAATATTTTATCCCAGTGACACTACATCAACCTATATTAAGCTGTACTGTTTAATCTATTCCAAAACTTTAAAATTTAATTTCTTCTAAATCAGGCATTCCTGTCAATTTGTGTCATGAACAGTCAATATGATATGTTGGCAGATGGTACAGCCCTCTGATGGCAGTTATGGTTTATTCTTAACTTCCCTGCTAAGGTACATCTCTTCATGGACTGTCACACCAAATATTTACATTTTCTAACAGCAGAATGTAATCAAAGTTTGCTCATTCATTTGTTTTCTTCATTTAAACTACAAGAGGCCTTTTTTCAGAAAGAGACAGAAAAATGTTAATGTATTGTTAGAGCTCAAATGGAACAGAGAAATAACAGTACTGCTGTAATGACAAGATACTTGCTTTGGGCAAATAAAATCTCAAATCTATTAATTACATTAAAAGCATATCTCCCCCACTATTTTTGTTTTGTTTTTGTTGAGTGGTGTGAGCTGAATAGGAATGTTCCATGGAATAGCAGCAAAATCTTAACAAGTTACAGTATAGTGTATTTTTGGGCAGTGTTTTGGTGTGGAGGAACAGAATGCTTGCTATCTGGTAACACAACTCAGATGAGTTGATAGACACTGTGATAGTATTGTTATTCAGAGTCCAGAGGCAGGTATTCATCATGGCTATCCTATTTTCGCCTTCAGCTTCACCCCAGGGCAGAACCACTCTAAGTGGGTTAAAATACTCGTTAATGAACACAATTTCAGTTGTCACTTAATTTTACCATATTCTTCAAAATTCTATAAGCAATTTTGCTATATAAAACATTCACATATATGCCATACTGTGTTTAATACTGTAAAGATACTAATTTGTACATTGTGCAGATAGTGTAAAAATTTTTGCTCAGTCACTGAAAGTGACAGACATCTGTATTGCATGCAAACCACTCAGGCTGATTAATGTACATTTGTTTCCATGCTAATCAGCTTGAGTTGAGGAAAGCTCAAAATTAACTTGATAAATTAATTTCACTTTTAAAACAGTATTCTAGCAGTTGTCACTTGCAATCGTTATCGATAAGTATGCAAAATATCCTCCAGTATAGCACCCTATTTACACACGCTCATTCCTTTTCAAAAGATTCACCTTTCAGATTTAATTTTTAATGCTTGCTGTCTGCCCAAAAAGCATTTTGGGGAGGCTGGAGCTGAAGGTGGGAATTTTAAGCAAATACACCTCAGCTCTTCACCTTTGCAGGAGGGGGAGAGACAGCTGATTTCAAATTAACCCTTTATTCACCCAGAAACAGGTTGTGCCCCTGCACCTTGACCAATCTGCCTACTGCACTGAGCCCAGGGCACAGATTCCTTATAGTTCACGCCCTGTGAAGATCCTTCCTGTGCCAACTAGAGTGATGAGAAGTGATTGACTGATACTAGAGCCAAAGGATGAGTGCCCCAGTGGTGTACAGAAGAAGGAGTTGAATTCACAGAAAATTGCATTGATTTGTGTGATGAAAAATGACTAATTGCAATATGAACAAGGAGTACTTGTGGCACCTTAGAGACTAACACATTTATTTGGGCATAAGCTTTCATGGGCTAAAACTCACTTCATCAGATGCATGGAGTGGAAAATACAGTCGCAATTCTTCAACAAAAAAAACTTCACAAACAGACTTCAATGAGAAACTGCAGAACTGGAATTAATTTGCAAACTGGACACCATTATATTAGGCTTGAATAAAGACTGGGAGTGGATGGGTCATTACACAAACTAAAAACTATTTCCCCATGCTAATTTTTCCCCTACTGTTACTCATACCACCTTGTCAACTGTTTGAAATGTGCCATCCTGATTATCACTACAAAAGTTTTTTTTCTCCTGCTAATAGCCCACCTTAATTGATTAGTCTTGTTAGAGTTGGTATGGCAACCCCCATCTTTTCATGTTCTGTGTGTGTGTGTGTGTGTGTGTGTGTGTGTGTGTATTCCTACTGCATTTTCCACTCAATGCATCTGATGAAGTGGGTTTTAGCCCACGAAAGCTTATGCCCAAATAAATGTATTAGTCTGTAAGGTGCCACAAGTACTCCTGTTCTTTTTGCTGATACAGACTAACATGGCTACCACTCTGAAACCTAATTGCAATATATTGTTTCCAGTTCAGAAGAATGGGTACAGTCGTATGGGTTCATAATTGGCAGTTCTTGTTAGGGGATGTTGAAGTAGAAACTTGTATTGTCATGCACTAGAAATGGAGGAGGCAGGAAGAAATTAACAACTTTATTGTATTTATTTGTTTCTCATTATAAAGATAACCCAGCCAGTGGTGTAGACGCATCCAATTAGACTATACCTGGTGAGCTGAAGCTTGCAGAGAAATCATACAGAAAAGCAGAACAGGTTACCAACTAATCAGAGTTTAAAGGGGTTAAGAGAGGTCTTCACATTTATGCCAGGGAGATAAATTGAGGCCACTAATAAAATGACAAAAGAGATTAAATTAATGGTGAGTCTACAATGGCTGAGACACTGAACTACTTAAAAAAAAAATCTGCCATAGATGAAGACTAGAAACTTGTATTTTATGTGGTGAATAAGGGTGTGACCTAGTGGAGGGACTTGTCAAGGGGCAATACGGCCTGAGTGATGGGCCAGAAAGATGGGGACAAAGATGGGTGTTAGGAGAGTTGGGTAGGTGTTGGAGTGGCCAGAGAAGAGGAGGTTACAGTACTCAGGATGGTAGATGGTGAAGGCCTGGGTAAGAGTTTTGCCTGTGTGGGTGTAGAGAAGAGGCTGGCTCTTGAAAATGTTATGGAGGAGGATGCAACAAGAATTGTGTATGGTTTGGACATGTAGTCTAGACATAATTGGTAGCATTGTCCTGAAGGACGGAACTGGAGAAGGGTTCACTCAGCACCGTCTGTCAGAGAAGAGAGGAAGAGGTAGTTATTCCACCACAACTTGGCAAATCATTATTAATAAACAAAAATTTATAAGAAAGAAACAGTTTTCTTATTCTGCTTTGTCTTTTTCTGCTCTGGAAACGTATGGGGCTGTTTCTTTATTTGTTAAAAGAACACAGCACCCATTGCAGATATTATACAGATCATCAACAGGTGATTCAATGCTGTTTGCAAAGTTTTTAAAGTAGTGCATCAGAGTCCAGTGTATATTTATTGGGGGTGGTTGTTAGAAGATTCAATATTAAGAGATTGACTCTGTAAAATACATTGGACACAATGCATACTTTGGTTCAACAAGACACATCCATATTTTATCCAATTACTCATGTCAGTTAGTCTGCTGTGGAGGCCTTTGTTTGCCTGTACGTCTGTGATAAGATGTCTCTTAGAGCAGCCTTTGTATTACTGAGTGTAATAACAGTCTAGCTCTTATTTGGAACTGGTAGTCAGATGGCTAGTTGCTTTGCTTTCCAGGGCATGTATCAAGGGAGGCCTAACTCAAATTAAAAAGCTGTTAAAGTATGATGTTTTGGTAGCACCATTTGACAAGTTTTTGAACATGAATTTCAGTGATATATTAGTTGCATGGTTCTCTAGGGGCCATTGCATGCTCTTAAATGTCAGTAACCTTAATATGTCTCAGCTTTCTTTCTGGGCTGTTTCCTATCCTACCTTCTCTGCAGATGAGGTCAGGCATGGCATTTTGAAATACCAGTGTACTTTGTGGTAGAACAGGGTAAATCTATGTTAATTTCAAGAAAGGTAGGCTTCTAAGAGGTTTGCATGCATTAACAAAGCATTTCAAGGAAGCAGAGTATCAAATTAACGTGTTTCGTGTTAAAGACATTAAGGTATTTAAATGTGTTATTTCAATCCCTGTTGAAGCATGGAAACAAGGATATAATATCACTTATTTAAAACACAGCTTCCGCTCTTGCCTTCTCCTTCCTTTCACAGAGAACTTTTAAAGACTACACAGCATGAGTGAAAATATACTAAAATAAGTAGATTTCAGTGAAGAGGGAAATTGCATAAATCATAACAGAAATGCTTCTTTCTTCTTGGAGCAGTGTCTTTCTCTGGTGCTCCGCTTCAGGTGCACCTATGCCTCTTGAGTCCCCTGATCAAAGATTTCTAACTAGCACTGCCCATTCGACCCACGCATGTGCCTTGTGCCTCCTCTACTGCCTTGGCCCCAGATGAAACATTAGTATGTCTGCCCCCTAGAGCACACTTGGTCTTTTTCTCGTCACCTTTTTTCTAGCAAAGTTACTTAGCTTAGAGTTGTTGTTAGTGTTAATATAGTTGGGTTTAGATGAGGGGACTGACAGGAGATTTGTGTTCTCTTGATGTGGTTTGCCTGGTTCACCAGTCTTCAAATGCTGCCTCTCTTGCCGGGAGGCTATACCAATGAGCAACAGACACTCCAAGTGTGTCCTTTGTCTGGGGGAGTTTCACATCTCCCAGAAGTGCTCCTTTTTGTTTAGCACTTAAGTCCAGGGCTGGGAAGATCAGGGAGATAAAGCTTAGGCTGTTGGCAATGGAACGTTCCCTGCAACAACCCTCTGAGCCACGTCAGGAGACACCCCCTCTCCTCCTCCACACACACATCTGTCCCTGGACAGATCAGTGCCCTGTCACCTCAGAGCAGCTTCTCCCAAGAAAGGGAAGCCTTTGGAGCACATTGGGAAGACTGCCAAGAACAGGAGTATGGACTCTATATCTAATTGTAGCTGAAAGATTAGCTGAACCTCAGCAGAACTACCCCAAGGTTCAGATTTTTTAAAAATAAATCCTACAACTTTTTCCTGGAAAGGCAAAATATAGTTTTAATTAAAGATGTTTCTAGTCAAGAGATATAACTATCAAATTCATTACCAGTTAAGGGCCTGATTCTGAAAGGTGCTGATCACCCACAGTTCCAATTGACTTTTATGACAGTCGCAGGTGCTGAGCAATATAAGTCAATGGAAATCTATTTAAAATGCTTGGTATGAACAAGTGTGCCCTGTGCAATTTACCTATAATTTTCAAAATTCACAAGATGGTGATAATATGCATATAATAAAACATCTGAACCTCACTTATCCCCAATCCCCTCTATGCCAAAGGGTCCTGTCCCC
>NW_020696744.1:0-5271 GCF_002925995.2 Terrapene triunguis
CCAGCACCTATGGAAAGTTATATAATTGTCTCCGTCTAAGAATCATAATACACCTTTACCCCAATATAACGCAGTCCTCGGGAGACAAAAAATCTCACCGTGTTATAGGTGAGACCGCATTATATCGAACTTGCTTTGCCCCCCGTTCCTTGTTCCCTGACCACCCCCTCCAGAGACCCCTGTCCCTAATCACCCCCAGGACCCCACCTGCTACCCAACCCTCCTGCTCCCTGTCCCCTGTCTGCTCCGACCCCTATCCACAACCCCCGCCCCCTGACAGGCACTCACCGGCAGCGGCGGAAGTGGAGCAGCTCGGCCCCAGCCCGCTCCACTCCACCACCTCCCAGCCGCGGCGCTCCGCTTCCCACCACCAGTGAGTGCAGGGAGGTTGGGGAAAGGACGCCCCCCGTACTCACCTGCGGCGGGAAGCGGAGCACCGCAGCTGGGAGCTGGCAGAGTGGAGCGGGCTGGGGCCGGGCTGCTCTGCTTCCGCCGCTGCCGGCGAGTGCAGGGGGGATTCCTTCCCCAAAGCCCCCTCCCTCGAGTGACACAGCTGGGGCCAGGGTGAGGGAAGCCCCCAAAAGTGCCCCACCCACAGCTCCTGCCTCCCAGACCTTGGGGGGGGGAGCCCCTGAGCACTCCCGTGACCCTCTGCCCCTTATCCAACCCCCCGGCCCTGCCCGGCACCCTTAACGTGTCAGAGCTTTACCGCGTTGTATGCGAACCCGCTTTGTATCGGGTCACGTTATATCGAGGTAGAGGTGTACTAGAGACAGATTATACAATTACCTACTTACCCAGTAATGCAACTATAGGCTTTGATAATTTACATCCCGTACCCTCCCTATTTACTTATAATAGTATTTTATTATAACTGGTATGGCCCCCAGACCTGTTGATTTCTGGAGATCTGGGTCATCCACACAGAGCTTCTGTGCCTGAAAGGTGTGTATTGCTGTGCCTACACTACTCAGCATAAGGAAAGAATGAATCAGCAGGGACATTTGTACCTTTGAGCCCGCCTAATGCTGCCCTGCCATTCCTCTCCCCATCTGAAGAGTTAGATTTGAACAAAGCCCCAGCTTGTGTGGCCTCCGTGGGGCATATAGGATGTGTGTGTAAAAATACAGCAGGTCTTGTGCAGGAGTTGTGCTGGGTCTAGTGGGTCCGCACTCATCGGTAGTCAGTCTATAGAAGAGTTAAATGGTGTTTAATGGAATGGTTATAACACACATACACTTTCCCTTGCAATTTTTTTAAAACACCTTCATAAATTTAAAATATAAATAAACTGGTCTCAGTACATGGGCTTGATGACTTGAGAAATGGCATTTTGCTGTTGGGTCAAATGAACTTTTATTTACACAAAGTGACAGCAGAAGTATAGATTTTGATGTTTGAAAGCAAAGCTGACTAGAAGATGTAGCAAGAGGAGGAAAATAAAATCAGATTAGTGCTGAGTTCTGAGCTGCCACTCTAAATTAAACAAGAGTATGGAAGGCTGGGGGCCGGGGGTAGCTTAGTGGCCTAAGCACTGGATTTGTAATACTCCCTGAAACTACCAGTTCATATTCTGATAGGGTCATCTCAGTGTTTCATCCGTCTGAGGTGGGTAAACTATTTAGCATGCAGTTTGCTATCTGGGTGTCTTTCAGATGCGGCCATAAGAACTCAAGTCCAGTCTGGTGGGGGGACGTTAAAGATCCCCTGTCACTCTTGTAACAGAATGCTGTCTCCCTCCCACTACTTTCAGATGAATTGTACAGTATACATAGTATCATCAAGAGTGACCAATGAAAATGAGGGGAGAAGTGGGGTTAAAACATAGATACACACACACACACACACACAAAGAGAGAGAGAAAATATACAACTCTACAAAGATGATATACAAATGTTACACAGTTCAGCCAAGCTTTAGAGCAAGGTAGTAGCACCCCATAAAATCAAAAGAGAATAAAAATGTTGCCAGATGACAGCAGGGGTGCTTTCCTTTGATCACAGTATTGACAGAACAATTGAACTGTAATTTAAGACAGAATAAAACCTGGTAATATTATTTTACAGGAGAGAATATTAGCCGAGAAAAAGCCTTCCACTGCCATAACAATATTTTAGTGAAATATTAAATGTACTGTATGCAGGCAAGTCAATGAACAGAGATCTGTATGCAACGTTTGTATGTAGTTTTAATTTGGGTTGAATGGTAAGATAAAGAGCCTGGGGGTTCTTATTAAATGTGAAGAATTAATTGAAATGTATACTTCTGCTATCTCTACAATAACTGCAAAACTTTTTCTAATCAAGAAACATTCTTCTCTTACAGGAAATTAAAGTGATCTGTTCTGTTTGGACTTTTCCATTGTCCCCGCCTATTAGTTACATCCATTTGTAAAAGAAAATCAGGGAAAAAAGTATAAATAGATCAAAATCATTTTTAAAAATTTGAGACTGCTTTGTGTGGGACTACAGTATATGTCTGACTGCACAGCATGTAGAGCAAGTTTTAGCTGGCTGGGGTTACATAGTCATGTGGAAACCTGTGGGGTTCCATGCGGAATCACGTCGGGGTCACCATTTGTGGGGAGCAGATAAAGCACACGACCAATGTGGTTGCAAGCTGAACCAAGCTGACTCTTTATTACAAGCTTTCTCTTATAGTCTTTCTTGCTGAACTGAACTCTGTTTATTACAAGCTTTCTTTTATAGTCTTTCTTAACATTACATAACACAATTAGGCTATAATTACACATCTACCGATTGGACAAGAAGGAGAATCATGTGTTCATCACATGTATAGCCCCACACCGATTGGTTCAGATGCTCCTTACATAAGGCCTCATCTTATATAACCACCAGGGGGCCTTACATAAGGCCTCATCTTATATAACCACCAGGGGGCCTTACATAAGGCCCCATCTTATATAACCACCAGGGGGCCTTACATAAGGCCTCATCTTATATAACCACTAGGGGGCCTTACATAAGGCCATGATTTATTGTCAGGCAAGTGTCCCATCGTGACCCTTACCCTCTCATGGAACTTTGCATCCCCACACCTCCCCCCTTTTTCTTAAATAAGGAACTATTCAGAAATATAATATTACATAAATACCCACGAAAACCATCGGGGTGTAAATAAGGATAGCCAATAAGACATATTCTAAAGGGATTCGATGGGGTGGCCATGGACAAATAAAAAGGGCTTCTTGGCCAATCTGGTTCGCCCAGGTGACCCAAACATTTTGTCGTGGGTTAACAAAAGATACAGAACTTGGATATACAAAGACCCCTGCTCCTATAATAAGGAGTCCGAACAAATAGAAGTACAGCATTATTAGGTGTCTATGCTGTGACAAACAACAAGTGCAGGTCCGGTGTCGCGGGGTCGTCGTCCGGCTCCTGCGTGGCGGCGTCGGGCTCTTGTCTTGAGCCACGGCCGGACCCACTTTGCTGGAACCCACCAGGGACCCATTTGTGGAACCTCCTTGAACGCAGCCAACGCCAGTCCCTGTGACTGTAAGATGCGCGGGTCAAGGCGCGCCTGGAGTTGTGGCTTCACATAGACCCCTTTTTTCATAAGCATGTCTTGGGTCGCGTAACGCAGCGGATTATCGTTATGTTACGCACTATAGCCATCTTGACGCGCTTCACCCAGTTATCCTTCCACAACAATCGCTGTGTTGGCGTTAAAAGCATGTCAGCAAATTTCACAGAGTCATAAGGGCACATGGCCTGCCCAACAAATATCTGCTCGATCAAGGACTGCACATATGTTATGCATGCCATATGACATTATAGATTTTTGGGCCTCCCGTACAAGCTTCCAATTTAAGGGAGCCCATTGCCGTCTGGCGGGGTTCTGTGGATCCGGTGTCACTACTGGATAAGCCTCGGGCGCAAATTCCCCCTCTATATGGGCTTCCCTAATAAGTCCGTGCCAACACCTTACAGGGTCCGGGGGGCCCGAGCCGCCCGGGATATTGTTTGAAGCATGTCGCAGGGTGGAAACATCGGATGAGTATGCCGGAGGCTTCGGGGCAAACGGGTTGGTGACATCCAGTGGCCGGTGCGTGGACACGTTATCCTGTCCGGTGCACCCAATCGCGCAGCCCCATAAACCACAACGAGGACAGGGGGTAGCTACACCATCCGCCGGAGGGATCTTATCCGGCGGTTTTTTCCTATATGTCCTTTCAAAGCTAGATAAGCCCGGCTCCGCCATTCTTTCCAACCTATTCCGCAACTGCTCACCCTGCCCCGGGAACTCCGCCCGGAACTCTGGGGTACAAACATCATTGGTGACAGGAAAGCCGGGCTAGTTTAGGGCTCGCAATGTGTGGGACTGCGGGGGATGGCTCTCACCGGCCAAATGGGACAACTGATTCAGCATGTCCTGTAGCTGAAAGCCCTGTTTGTACATTTCCGCCCGAAATTCTTGTAACTCATCCCCTTCTGGGCTCGAGACCTCCATTCTATCCGCGGGGTCGTCTGGTAACGGGATGGTACTAGGATCAACTTCGGGTGCACTGGGGATGAGTGGTATGATAGTGTCCTCACCCCCAAAGAACTCACGGGCTCCCACCGGCAACACACAAGGCGGCTCCTCTTTTGGCCGAAAGAGGTCATTAATGGCCGACTGGACCTCGGCTTCTGCCGCAAGCGTCTCTATTAGTTTCTTAGATTTGCACCATATTTGGCTCAATGACACGGCCTCCTTGTTGCCGTGAGAGACCGACTCCCAGAGGTCAGAGCCTAGACTCTCCCAGACTGCCTTATCAAAGACAGTATTCGGTGTAACAGAAAACCCGCGTCTTTGTCCCCATTTCAGCAAACGGGACAACGCGTCAGAGGGAAGCTTCTCTCCCTGCTTTTTAGCGATGCGTAATAAAAAATCATGCACCGTCTTCTCCTCTGCAGACAAAGCAGAGCCCATTTTATCAAATGCAGCCGCTCACCTGTGAGCTCACGAATGTCTCTCTCGGACGACCAGGAGCCGGTATCCTCCGGTATCTCCTGCCGCGGCTGCCACCGTCTCTCTCGGATGACCAGGAGCCAGTATCCTCCGGTACCTCCTGCCACCTCCGCCTTTTTTTGCACGCTTCAGTCGGCTGCCTCGATGTCCAAGCCGAATCACGTCGGGGTCACCATTTGTGGGGTTCCAAGCCGAATCACGTCGGGGTCACCATTTGTGGGGAGCAGATAAAGCACACGATCAATGTGATTGCAAGCTGAACCAAGCTGACTCTTTATTACAAGCTTTCTCTTATA
>NW_020696745.1:0-8823 GCF_002925995.2 Terrapene triunguis
CTGGTGCGCCGGCTGCAGGAAGAGGCCGGGACCCTGCGCCGAGCCAGCGAGCACCATAGCGAGCGGCTGCGCATTGAGATCGTCACACTGCGTGAGCGGCTGGACGAGGAGGAGGCTGCCCGGGCCCGGCTGCAGGGGGTTCTGGAGGCCCAGCTGGGGGCCCAGCGCGAGGAGAGCCGTAAGGGGGCGGCTGGGGGCGTGGGGACGATGGGGGGGAGGGGAAAGGGGCTGGTGGGGGGCTGGGAATGTCATGGCAAGTAAAGCACCCCCCCTCGCTGTAACATTGTCTCTCTTTTCCCCCCCTGGCTGTGGCTCCATCGCTCCTGCCCGCAGAGCTCATGGAGGGTAAGTGGGGACTAGGGGAGCGGGGTGGGTGTGTCTGTCGCTCACCCCCGCCCCTCACAGTGACTCACCCCCTGCCCCGTCTGTCTCTCCCCAGCCTCCCTGTGCAGCGTCCGGTCGGAGATGGAGCGGCTACAGCAGCAGCTGGGACAGGTGAGGGGGCTGGTTTTATGGGGAAGCAGGGGGGTCCTCGGGAATGGGGAGGGGCCTGTTCTGTGCCCCCCAGGGAGTGTGTCTGGTGGGGATGTCTATGCTGAACTCTTCCCACAGGCAGGACATGCCTCGGGGGGGCAGAGGGGACGGTGGGGTCATACTGGTTTTCCCTTCTCCCCCGAAGGCAGAGCAGCGGGCGCAGGCGCTGGAGCAGGACATGCAGCGGCTCCAGAGGGACCTGACCCAGCGCGACCAGCAGGGCCAGGCCTGGGAACAGGAGAAGGTGAGTGAGCCGAGCCAGCCCCTCCCCTGCACAGCACCACCCCCCTGCCCCAGGGTGGGCTCCCCACACAGACGCCCCTGGTGCCCCGCACGGATCTCCGGGGGTTCAGGGCACTGGCTGTTAGGCAGTGCTGTTGTGGGCGCCCCTCGTCTGTCCTGGATTCCAGCTCCTCCTGGAGAGACTGGCCCCTTGGGGAGCGCCATAGCCACGTGTACCTGCCGGGACAGTCTGGGCATCTCGCCTGGGAGCCAGCTTAGCCTCTGGCTCTGCGCCCGCCCACGGAGAGCCCCAGCGGCTGGCTCTTGCCTTTCCCCTCCCAGCCAAGCCTGGGACCTTCCCATTCAGTTCTCGATGGGCACGTGGCCCCTGCCCTGCCTTCCAGCCCCCTGCTCCGCAGCGCTTCCCCAGGCCGGGGGCTCGCTGGGCTGGCGCGGTCCAGCCGCCTGTGACTGCCCTGACCCAATAGGCCAGGAACCCCGCTTGTGTCGGGGTGGCTGCCGGTGTGAGATCGAAGGGGAGTCGAATGACACCTTAATCCCTCCACCAGTGCACCTGGGGGGATGAATCCTTCCACCCCCCGGACAAAGGGGGGGTGTAAACTGAGCCCCACCCCGGTTCAGAAAAGTATTACAATATTTCCCACGTTCCTCCTTCCACCCTACACCTCCCCTGAGTGCCCTGCAACCACCCCACCCCGGTGGGGCATGTAAGGCAGGGACCCCAACCATGGTCCCCAGCTGGGGCTAGTCCCAGGGCTCTCATGGTCTCTCTTTCCCCAGGCTGGGCTGGAGGGGGCACAGAATTGGGGAGAGGGGGTGCAGAGGAGTCAGGGGAGGGGGCTGGTCCCAGGGATGTGACAGTCTCTCCCAGGCCGGGATGGGGAGGGAGGGGGTGCAGAGGAATGGGGAGAGGTGGGAGGGCTGGTCCCAGGGCTGTGACACACTCCCCCAGGCTGGGCTGGAGTGGGGGTGTGTGTGTGCAGAGGAATGGGGAGATGTGGGGGGCCTGGTCTCTGGGCTGTGACACTGTCCTCCAGGCTGGGCTGGAGGGGGGGGGGTGCGGAGGGGAGGGGGGGGACCGAGCCTGGTCTCTGGGCTGTGACAGTCTCTCCCCTAGGCCAGGCTGGAGGCAGCGCTGTCCGAGCAGCGGGGGAAGCTGCAGCGGTTGCAGGCGGAGCTGGACACCAGTGAGCAGGTGCAGAGAGACTTTGTCCGCCTCTCGCAGACTCTGCAGGTACCGGCTGGGGGGTGTCTTGGAGCAGGTGCCGTCTGTCATGGGGGAGCTGTGCCCTGTGGGGGGTGGAGGGGGGTGTCTCCGTGGCCCAGGATCTCGGGAGGCGTCTCTCTCACTCCCCTCTTGTCCCTCAGGTGCAGCTGGAGCGGATCCGCCAGGCCCCCTCGCTGGAGCAGGTGCGCAGCATTGTGGACGGGACGCGGCTGAAGGATGTAGCAGATCTCAAGGAGCCCTGAGAGGCTGGGACAGCAAGGGGCCCTCCCCCTGTGCGGGCACAGACTCCAACCCCTTCCCCTTCCCACTAGGGGGGCCTTGGACACTGCCCATTCCCCGGGCCAGGCTCTGAGTGGCCATCCTCTACTAACCCCCCCTCCCCAGGCACCTGTGGGGGATTGGGGCTGTCAGCCTGGGGAAATGGGTCCCAGCCCCTCTCTGCCCCCTCCCCCCCCAGCTCAGGGATGGTGCCCCCCCCCTGCACCCCCCCCCAACCGCCCGCCGCTGCCCCCCCCCCCCCCCCCCCCCAGAGCGAGGCCTATGGGGGAGGGAGTCATGGCGTGGCTCCAGCTCTGGCTCCCACCACAGGAGACAGCCTGTTACTGACAGTTACTAACACTCAGGAGGGATTTGGGCTCAAGCTGGGGGAGCCAGCTCCAGCTTGGTGTCCATCCTCCGTTCTCCCTTCCCCCCACAATGGGTGGGAAGGGGCTGGGCCAAGCAGGGCCCGCCGGCTCCCCTGACACTAACACTCCACCAGCCTGCCTTTGGGTGGAGGGTCCACAGGGGGCAGGGTTAATAAAGGTGACTTTGTGACCATACTCGTCTGAGCCACCTGCATCCATCTGTCTGCTTTAACATTAAACTGCTGCCGCTTTCTCCATGTCGGCTGCCCTGGGCAATGCGGGGCTTAAGTGGGACAATGGTGTGAGACTGACTGAGGCAGCGCAGGCGAAGATGTAGGGCCTGGAACCCCACACCCCCCCGCGCCTTTGCCAGCCTAACCTAGTCTAAAATCATGAGTCCCACCCTGTAAAATGATGTTGGTTCTTTTTCTTTGCCTCAGCTTTTCTCCCCTGCTGCCACAGCTGGACCTAGGTGCTGGGTATTAAATAAGAGCTGAGATCCTCCTGCAGCCAGGGCTTCGAGAAACACACTAGTGCCCTAAGCAGGGGAAGCTGGGGCTGTCCAGCGTTCGCAGAGTGCTGCTCCGCTTCATGCTGTGTCTGGTTCCTAGTGCCTGGGCAAGCCAGCCCCACGAGCGTCCCAGCTCCCTGCCTGGGGAGCTCAGCCGGGGACAGCCCCAGCCTCAGTCTCGCTGGTTGTAGTGGCCCTGCTCCCTCCTAGGGGCTGGTGGGGAGGGGGCTGCACCAGGTGACCCATCCACTCCCCTATCCCGTGCAGCCTGGCTGTGGGGAAGCTCCAAATCTGGACAAACTGGAGAAATGATCTGAAGTGAATAGGATGAAATTCAATAAGGACAAATGCAAAGTTCTCCCCTTAGGAAGGAACCATCAGTTGCACACACACAATGGGCAATGACGGCCTAGGAAGGAGTCCTGCGGAAAGGGATCTGGGGGTCAGAGTGGATCACAAGCTAAATATGAATCGACAGCGTAACGCTGCTGCTGCTGCAGCAAAAAAGGTGAACGTCCTTGTGGGCTGTAGGAGCAGGAGTGTTGTCAGCCAGACACGAGCTGTAATTCTGCCGCTCAGCCGGGCGCCGTGGGTCCGTGCTGGGCACCGAGCGACGGGGACGACCTGGAGCCGGTCCAGGGCCGAGGGGAGCGACCCCCCCCCGGGTGGGTTCAGGCCCAGGGTCTGTCAGCACCTGGGACCCCCACAGTTGAGTGGCCCTCAGTCCTCCAGGGCCATAGAGTCTAACTTGGGGGTAGAGTTGCCCCCTTTCCATCCTCGAATCTGGAGGGGAAGCCTTCTCCTTTGCCATAGAGTCCCCGCAGGGAGCTAGAGCGGCTCTGCCCGAGCCGTGCTGGGGGTCACAGCCCCCGGCAACCATAGAGTCCCCAACTGGCTAGCGAGGCTCAACATAGACCGTCAGTGGGCAGAGCGCCTCCCCGTGCCATAGAGTCCCTGCTCCCGTGCTTAGTGACGCCTGGCGGAGGGTAGAGCGGCTCCAGGAGCGCCATAGAGTCTCCCTTTAGCCGGGGGCTAGAGAAGCGCCTCCGGTCCAATAGCGTCTCCCCCTGGTCGTAGATAGAGCGGCTCCCGGTACACCATAGAGTTCTTACGAGGTGCTAGAGCGGCTGCGCCACATTTCGGGTGTGCTCGCGACTCGCTGGCGGAAGCGGCTGTCTCCCGCTTCATTCATTGGCTCTGGCGCCCGCCGCATGTGCGTCACTTCCGGTCAGGTTGGAAGATGGCGACGCACGCGATGCTGGTCCGCGGGGGACGGAGCGGGGTCGCCGGTCAGTGACCGGGGAGCAGGAAGGACCTGGGGGGAGGTTACAGGAGGTCGGGGGTCTCGGGGGGGCCGGAAGGAGGTGGGGGTCTCTGGAGGTTACAGGAGGTGGGGGGGAGGTTAGGGAGTTGGAAGGAGGTGGGGGTCACTGGGAGGTGGGGGGTAGGTTGGGGGGCAGGAAGGAGGTGGGGGTCTCTGGGAGGTGGGGGGGAGGTTAGGGAACTGGAAGGAGGTGGGGTCACTGGGAGGTGGGGGGGAAGTTGGAGAGCAGGAGGTCGGGGGGGTCTCTGGGAAGTGGGGGGTAGGTCTGGCTTTCACAGTGTTTAGGGCTGGAAAGGCCAGTGTGATAATTTAGTCCGACCCCTTGGCACAGGCCAGGGACCTGCCCCACAATAATCTTAGAGCTGATCTGTTTGAATCCACCACGACCCTTGATAAATTGTCCCAGTTGTTAATTACTGTTGGGTAATTGGATGATCTGGGAAGGGGGGGAGAAGGCTCGGTGGGTGGAATATAGAGGCAGGTTATGTGGTGGATGGAGATTATGGAGAGGAGCAGGGGTTGAGGGAGAGGTTGTCGGGGACAGGGAGGATCTGGGGGTAGGAGGTGAGTTCAGGAGAGCAGGTGGCTGTGGAGGGGGTGGTGATGTGGTGGGGCATTTGAGGGCTTGATGATGGTGGAAGAGGGGCTAAGCGGGGAGTTGTGATCCTGAGAGAGAAGGGGTGGCTCTGGGTCAGGCCAGGAGGGATTGTGTGGAGAGCAGGGGGTGCAGCATGCAGGTTATGCTGTGGAGGGGGGTTACAGGGTTATGCAGAGGAGGAGGGATCTGGGTTTGGGGGGATTGGTGGTAGGAGGGGGAAGGGATTTGGGGGGTGGCAAGAGTCAGGTTGTGGGACAAAAGAGGGGGTTATGGGGTGATCTGGGAGATGGGGCAGGAATTTTGGTGAGGGCAGGGTGGTGATGGCAGGGGGAGCAGGGATTCTGAAAGGAGAGGGATGGGGTCTGGGTTGGGGGTTGGTGGGGGTGGGGAGCAGAGTAGTCTGGGGGGTGTTGGAGAAAGTGGGGGGGGTGCGGGGAGGGGATTACTGGGGAGAGAGGGTTAGGGTTAGGTGGGAGAGTGACTGAGATTGGGGTAGAAACTACTGGGGGCTGCAGCTCTGGGGGTGGGCTGCCCCAGTGCAGTCAGCAGGAGACACTGGGTGAGATTCTCCATCGGGACTGGGTGGGAGATTGGATTGGATGGTCACAGAGTGGGTGCTTCTGGCCTGAACAGCCGAGAATCTGAATCCATCTGCTCTGTCTCTTGCCCCATTCACCGAGATCCCTCATAACCCCGGCCCTGCCTTCACCCCAGCACTACAAACCCTGAGCATTTGTACCAGCAGTGCCAGCACCCACTGATCCAGAAGGGTGCCCCTCTCGACCCCACGGACGGGCGCAGTCCATGCCCCCACTGGAGCTGGGGCCAGTCAGCCACAAGTACCACAAGACATGGGGCTGGATGGGACCTCGAGAGGTCATCTAGTCCAGCGCTGGCACCGAGGCAGGGCTAAGTAACCCTAGCCCAACCCCGAGTGGGGTTTGTCCAGCCTGTTCTCAAAACCTTCTAGAGATGGGGACCCCACAGCATTCCTAGATAACCTGTTCCAGAGCTGAACTAGCCTCCTAGTTAGAAAGTGTTTCCTACTATCTCACCTAAATCTCCTTTGCCAAGATTGAGCCTGTTACTTCTTGTCCTACCTTCAGTGAACACAGATCATTGATTCCCATGAAAGAAAGTGTAGAATCAAATGAAGTAAAAAATCTTAAATGAACCAAACTATACCATAGAATCTCTATGGATAGTAATTCCATGCTCTAAGAATAAGGATATAGCAGTAGGGATATATCACTGACCACCTGAAATGCTCAGTGATATTAGAGAGGCTATTAAAATAAAAAAACTCAATAACAGGGGATTTCAATTATCTCCATATTGACTGGGTACATATCACCTCAGAAAGGGATGCAGAGATGAAGTTTCTTGACGCCTTAAATGACTGCTTCTTGGAGCAGCTGGTCCTGGAACCCACCAGAGGAGAGGCAGTTCTGGATTTAGTCCTAAGTGGAGCACGGGATCTGGTTCAAGAGGTGAATATAGCTGGACCACCTGGTAATAATGACTATAATATAATTAAATTTAACATCCCTGTGGTGGGGAAAACACCACAGCAGCCCAACACTTTAGCATTTAATTTCAGAAAGGGGGACTACACAAAAATGAGGAAGTTAGTTAAACAGAAATTAAAAGGTTCAGTGCCAAAAGTGAAATCCCTGCAAGCTGCATGGAAACTTTTTAAAGACACCATAATAGAGGCTCAATTTAAATGTATCCCCAAATTAACAAACCAAGCAAGAGAACCCAAAAAAGAGCCATCGTGGCTAACAACAAAGTAAAAGAAGCAGTGAGAGACACAAAGGCATCCTTTAAAAAGTGGAAGTTAAATCCTAGTGAGGAAAATAGAAAGGAGCATCAACTCTGGCAAAGGAAGTGTAAAAATATAGTTAGGAAGGCCAAAAAAGAATTTGAAGAACAGCTAGCCAAAATTTTTAATTACATCAGAAGCAGGAAGCCTGCTAAACAACCAGTGTGGCCACTGGATGATCGAGATGCTAAAGGAGCACTCAAGAATGATATGGCCGTTGCGGAGAAACTAAATTAATTCTTTGCATCGGTCTTCACGGTTGAGGATGTGAGGGAGATTCCCAAACCTAAGCCATTCTTTTTAGGTGACAAATCTGAGGAACTGTCCCAGATTGAGGTGTCATTAGAGGAGGTTTTGGAACAAATTGATAAACTAAATAGTAATAAGTCACCAGGAGCAGATGGTATTCACCCAAGAGTTCTGAAGGAACTCAAATGTGAAATTGCAGAACTACTAACTGAAGTTTGTAACCTATGATTTAAATCAGCTTCTGTACCAAATGACTGGAGGATAGCTAATGTGATGCCAATTTTTAAAAAGGGCTCCAGAGATGATCCCAGCAATCACAGGCCGGTAAGCCTGACTTCAGTACCGGGCAAACTAGTTGAAACTACAGTAAAGAACAAAATTGCCAGACACATAGATGAACATAATTTGTTGGGGAAGAGTCAACATGGTTTTTGTAAAGGGAAATCATACCTCACCAATCTACTAGAATTCTTTGAGGGGGTCAACAAGCATGTGGACAAGAGGGATCCAGTGGATATAGTGTATTTAGATTTTCAGAAAGCCTTTGACAAGGCCCCTAACCAAAGGCTCTTAAGCAAAGTGAGCTGTCATGGGATAAAAGGGAAGGTCCTCTCATGGACTGGTAACTGGTTAAAAGATAGGAAACAAAGGATAGGAATAAATGGTCAGTTTTCAGAATGGAGAGAGGTAAATAGTGGTGTCCCTCAAGGGTCTGAACTGGGATTAGTCCTATTCAACATATTCATAAATGATCTGAAAAAAGGGGTAAACACTGAGGTGGCAAAATTTGCAGATGATACAAAACTACTCAAGATAGTTAAGTCCCAGTGCGAAGAGCGACAAAAGGATCTCATAAAACTCGGTGACTGGGCAACAAAATGGCAGATGAAATTCAATTGTTGATAAATGCAAAGTAATGCACATTGGAAAATGTAATCCCAACTCTACATATAAAACAATGGGGTCTAAATTAGCTGTTATCACTCGTGAGAGAGATCTTGGAGTCACTGTGGAGAGTTCTCTGAAAACATCCACTCAATATACAGCAGCAGTCAAAAAAGCCAACAGAATGTTGGGAATCATTAAGAAAGGGATAGATGATAAGACAGAAAATATCATATTGCCTCTAATCCATGGTACGCCCACATCTTGAATACGGCATGCAGATGTGGTCACCCCATGTCAAAAAAGATATATTGGAATTGGAAAAGGTACAGAAATGGGTAACAAAAATTATTAGGGCTATGGAACGGCTGCTGTATGAAGAGAAATTAATAAGACTGGGACTTTTCAGCTTGGAAAAGAGACAATTAAGGGGGATAGGATAGAGGTCTATAAAATAATGACTGGTGTGGAGAAAGTAAATAAGGAAGTGTTATTTACTCCTCATAACACAAGAACTAGGGGTCACCAAATGAAATTAATAGGCAGCAGGTTAAAAACAAACAAAAGGAAGTATTTTTTCATACAACACGCAGTCAACCTGTGGAACTCCTCACCAGAGGATGTTGTGAAGGCCAAGACTATAACATGATTCATAAAAGAACTAGATAAGTTCATGGAGGATAGATCCATTAATGGTGTCCCTAGCCTGTCTTTGCCAGAAGCTGGGAATGGGTGACAGAGGATGGGTCACTTGATGATTCCCTGTTCTGTTCATTCCCTCTGGGGCACCTGGCATTGGC